>NC_000076.6:17100542-17345542 GCF_000001635.26 Mus musculus
CCCAGATGCAAATAGCACTCTTTCATGGAGTTTCAGAACAGCCTGTGCAGTAGCTAGCTGTCTCTGCCACACTGGGATGCATTTGTTTTGCACTGAAAGTCTGTTTTATACCCCTTCTACTATGAATCTCCAGCTCTTGGAAAATGACTTCCAATAATAAATTGACACCAAAAATGGACATGAAGTTTTTTTTTAAGGCTGTTGGGAGGTGGAAAATATGAACAAGCTGCATTGTTTCGGGAATGTTTTGAACGTTCTTCTTAAGGAAACATCACGTTTTCAAGGGAAAAGAACTCATCTGATGTGAATTATTCTCTCTGCGGCACTTAATAAAGAGCTGTATTGCTTGGAACAGGAAGTCAGGTTCACATGGTACTGGCTTTAATGATAATAAAATGCACGGGAATGGCAGCACACGTTGTCACAAGTGTTGTACATTAAAAGCAGAGCTACAACACTCAAGTCTGTTTTAAGGTGAAGAAATGCAATGCTTTGTGGACATTATGAGCAAATCTGGGAAACTTAGACAAAGAGTTTAATGGTGTCAAACATACTCATTAGATACAAATGTTGCAAACACTCTCTGTAGATTTATGCCCCCCACCCTGATCTTATGTGACATAAACTCCAAAATGTTGATGTCAAGCTGTGACAAGCTCCCATCTATTAATATTCGAAGTCCAGTCTATTAGCTCTGTAAACATAATTACCCATTCAATCCTTTGTAGACATTCAATACTAACAGCACCAACCACGGTGTTCAGTAGTCTCCCTAAAACAATCCAGGCATTGCCTCAGGGAGCCTTACAGAAACTAGAATCTGGGAAGGAGGGGCAAGAGGAAAGAGCAAATTGCAGGAACTGCTGATGTTGGATATAGGTCTCTCCACAGGAGCTTCCAAATGTGTCTTTGTTTATGTTCTGTGCGCAGGGTTGTTGTAGGGTACAGAACTAAGGAGGAAGGAGTTTGTTGTCTTAATGAAAGAAAATGTAATTAAGATGTGATTGAAAGGGAAAGTGAAAAACAGAATAAAAAAACTATCTCAGTGCTTAGTGTAGTCTAAAACAAATATTTACACATTTGTATATTTCAGCATGATCTCTTTTTTAAAAGTCTGGTTTTAGTCCTAAATATGAAGATTCTGATGAATCTACGCAAGATTTAAAACAAGAAACAACAGCTATGAAATATATAAGTGTAACCTCAAACTAGCCCACATTAAAATTAATGCAGTGTTTCTTGTTTGATGTTATTAACTTCTAAACTTGAAGGATCATCCTGCATATAGTACCAAAGTCAGTGGCTCAGAGTAAGTTTACCAGGATCCAGACGAATCGCTGCATTTCCTAGCAATACAGAAGATGTAAATAAGTTGGCATCTGTAATTTTTGTTTTTCTTTCGTAATCTACTTCTCTTGAAATAGATTATGCAGAAATATTAAGTACAATGATTGTATAAAAGAAACATGTAAAACTACTATAGAGCCATCTATAATACAGTTTGCCTTCCTTTGTCCTGTTCTTCATTAAAAGTTTAATATACATTTTATAATCAGACAGATCATATTGAGAATTTTTCAGCAAGCACATACTTTATGGTGGGAGTACAATCTACAGGCTACTGGGTATGAAGGAGTTAAGTGGAACATTGCTTGGATTCCTAAGAGAAGGGGGAGGGAGGGAGGGAGAAGGAAAGCAGGATTTAATTGACTCACAGGAGCTGAAATGCTCAATGGTGTTTCTTCCAGGCCCCAGCCAGTCCGGAAGTGGGTCTCCTGAAGGATGCTGTGCCCTGTTTCCCCTACACTGTGACACAGTGGCAAGCCAGGGATGCTAGAAAGGTACTAGAGCTTTCTGTGATCCTGTGGGAAAATGCACTCCAGTGCCCCATGCCATGTTATCAAGAAGCAAACCTTTCTCATCATCACAGTATTAGGAGAACCTGGTTGTGTTCGTCCTTGAAGACTTGCAGAGGCAAAGACTAAGACAGTGACAGAATAACAACAGACTGATGCTTATCCCAGTTCACAGTTGGAATACACAAATATTCTGAGAATTAGATGAAAGTATGTTCTCTTTCTCCCGCTCTCTCCCTCACTCTCTCCCCCTCTCTCCCTCCTCTCTCTCTCTCCCTCCTCTCTCTCTCTCTCTCTCTCTCTCTCTCTCTCTCTCTCTCTCTCTCTCTCACACACACACACACACACACACACACACACACACACACTTCATGCACCACGTCTGCACCTGTTGCACAACATAAGGAAGGAAACCTAGGCTCCATCAGAACCCAACGCATCCCCATTCAGTCTGTTGTCACCATATGTTTAATGCAGAAAACTGGGTAAATATATATCAGAACTTTATTGCAGAACATTGAAAATCTGTCACACACTTATGCTTGTCAAATCTGTAGCACACACACAAACAAAAAAAAATCCCTCTTATTCTTTGGCCACTATTTATTTCTCTCTTAGCTAGAAGAAGGCATGGTTTTTATATATTGTTCTGCTTTAGACTTTTGGCTGTCTACTATTTATTATATACTTGATAAATATTTGCTGACTGAATGGATAAACAAGTATTGTCAATTCTAAAGGGGAACGTCATGGTTATAAATATATAAATTCAATGGAACTGCAATATGGTAATTGATATGCATGGAGAACAGGTCAGATTAATGAGTAGGTGCAATTATTCTATAGTACAAATTAAATTATGTGTTATTTTTATGATTTTCTGTAGTCATTACTTAAGAAAATTCTAGTTTTGTGTTTATATAAACATGTAACGTGTTCCTATTATTTATTAGTCAAAACTTCAGTAACTAGAGAGTGATTCTCAACCTTTGGGACATGACCCCCACAGGGGTCACATATCAGGTATCCTGTATATCAAATATTTACATTACGATTCATTACAATAGCAGTTGTAAAGTAAAAATGCAATAATCTTATGGTTGAGGGTCACCACCACATGAGGAACTATATTAAGGGATCACTTATCTAGAAAGTTCCTTAAAGAAAGCTGTAAGGAATGCTGCCTCCACCCAGGTCCACTCTCACATGACTCACCCAGACCTAAGGAGACAAGGCATACTTTGTCAGTTAGTATGGCACCCTGCTGAGAGTTATTTATGTGAAAGATAAACACATTGGTTGTGTGTGTATAGCTCTCTACGCTAGAATATAAACAACAAATTCTTATCTTTTAGACATTAAAATACACATCCTAATTCCAGTAAGTTGATCTCATGCTAAGTGGTAACAATTTGCATGCCATGATTCTTCTCTTCAAAACAGTGATATTCACTTTTCTTCCAATTCACTAGAAGCAATTTAACCAAAGCATCATTATCTGTCTCCTACAAAATAACTGAATACCAAAATTTTAGCTCTATTAACATGAAGATTTTTCTGTCGTTCTTTTAAGATGAAATGTTTTCTGTCTTCCTTTCCCTCCACTCATGACCCTCTGAAGACCCTTGATGGTCTAGCCAGTGACTTAACTATTTTCTTCCCCTATTAGGTCATGTTTGTTTAACCACTACATAGCTTTCTTCATGGTAACTTCCAGTGGACATTGCAGAGAGTAGGGGGAGACCCACTAATTTGTAGTGACTACAAGTCACAAATAGTTAAACATATACAAAAACAGTTAAACACAAACATAAACAGAAGAGTTTCATTAGCAGTCACACAACGTTCATCTTTATAACAAAACTCTTAGAACAGTGGCTAACACTAAACCCATTTGAATTATTAAAATACATGCTACAACACCAAGAGTGATCCTGGTGTAAACTGCATTGTGAGTGACCTCCTAGACTCATAAATTATAGCAAATCCATTATCTATCTGCTGGGGCCTTCTGATTCTGGAAGTGGGATACGTGTGTGTGTGAGGGTATATAAGAACTCTATTCTTGCAACTCATTTATCCTGTTAGCACCAAACTTCTGTTTAAAAAAATACTTTTAAGCATGAAGACCTGAGTTTGTTCCTCAAATGTATGAAAAAAAAGGTGGTAGCATTCACTTACAATTCCAGCACTGAGGTAACAGGTCAAGAAGATGCCTGAAGCTCACTGCCCAGCCAGCTTAACCTATTTAGCAAGTCCAAGGCCAGAGAAAGTCCCGGCCTCACAAGCCAATGTGGACCATGCCTGTGGAACAATAACTGATGCTGTTTTCTTGCCTCCATGTGCACATGTACACACACATGTGAACACACATGAATGTGTGCATATGTATATTTACAGACAACATATTTGGATAGGGCACAAATTATGTCAGTTTTCAAAACAACATGTATTTTGTGAATATTACCATATGCAATTAAAACAACATTGAAATAAGAATATCAATTACTGTTTACTTACAGTGTTATATTCCAATAACTTCAGCCGGAAGTGGCAATATCATTTCAGAAAAGCGTGCACCATAGCTAACCTACCAAATATCACAGGTCAGTGACAAAAGATGACAGTATATTATTCATTGTTTACTTTTCTGATCACACAAGTGAAGGACAGCTTTATATTCCTGCTGTTTGTTGACAAGTCTAGCAAAAGAGCATAAGAATCATTATTCTAATAGAGAAACAAATACCTAAATTCAAGGTATGGTTTCTACTGAATAGGTATAGCTCTTATCAGCATAAAGTGGAAAAATTACAGAAGAACCATAGTAAATCAAAAACCAACTATATTACTCTCTTTTAACCTGTGAGAAGACTTCAGAAAAGAAATCACATGACTCTAAATATCCAATTATGCCTCAATCCAGCTGAATCATGCTTCCAAGTCCCTCAAGAATGGTTCTTTAAACCATAAGCTATAGATGTTTCTTGGAAGTACTACAAACTCTACATAAAACATTGCATAGATAATATTTATTAAAAGCTCTGTGTGTGTTTACTGCAGAGACAGTAGAAATGAACCGACTCCTGACAGTTTTGTTTTGTTTTTTTTCAGAAAAGAATAATATGAGAAGTCATTTGAGCTGCTCATTTGCATCAGGGTCACCAAACAGCCCTGGTGATTCGGATTATCTGCCCAGTTCTGAAAGAGCTCACATGTTCATGTCATTCATTTGACCGTTTGTTTTCCTGGTATTAGCATGTGCATTGACATCTCATTTTTATTTTACTTAACTTTTTTCTTCTGTTTTAAAGTTACAAAGTCCATCATGAGTATAAACAAAAACAAAAAACAATATTTCAAAAGTTTAGTAAAGAAAATGTACTTCTGAATTGTTTAGGTAATTGCTCTGATAAAATCCAGGGAAATTTTCAAAGGATATAAGTGATTATTCCCAGTGTACAAACTCCTCTCAGAAGAGTTACTTTCATGAAAAGCATTACACAATAAAGTTATAGCTAAACATAGAAATATATTGAATATACCACCTTCCCCTGCCCCCAATTTTTTTTTTTTAATTTTAGGTAGAGTTGCTTGGATACAAAAACATCTGACAGAATGTAAATAATTGTAGAGCATTTTGTAGGACTTTTAAACAATAGAGAAAGGTTACTAACAGTGAACAAGGTCTCTAAAATTGGGCGTTGGTAACAACAGAATGAAAAGGAACATTACAAGTATCTGCTAGAAGATTTTTTTAAAATATTAATGACTCTAGAAACAGAGAAGCATCTACAGTATCAGATGAACAAAGAATCTGCCCTAGTAGAGGCTTCATGAAAGAAGCAGTTGCTTTCAATATTTTCCAAATAATTACTGTGATATTTTAAATAGCACAAAGGATTCAGTACGTAATATAGACTATTAAAATAGAAAGAATTTCTTTGACCTGAAATATCAACAGAGAAATAATACTTTGCATCCTCTAGGGCAGGCCTCGAAAAAATCTAGAGGAATACTTACTTAAAATAATGTTGGTCTTCAATGTTGAAATTTATAGAGGAGAGAAAATAGAGAAGAAGTGTCCTGAAGACACACCATTGCTGCATTGTGTTTCTATGGGTTGTGTGCCCACTCTGAAAGAGGTTTTCTTTTTATGTGTCAACAAAGAAAAAAGTTTGGTATCACCGGAGTCCTTCACTGCTTGACCCCATAGACCTCAAGTCCCCCTGGAGAAAACTATGAATGGTTTGCTCATTTCTGGAAAGCATTCTGACCCCCTCTGAGTTTGTGCCTTGGACTCACATACATCATTCCAGCCATTTGCATTCTCTTCTATGTTTTGTGTTTTTATCTCATATCATTTAATTTGAATAAATTTTGTCACCCTACCTGTATGTCACCTGGCCCTTGTGTCATGGAAACCTAAAAGAGGTTAGGCTTATAACAGTAAGATGGTGAGTCAATGGAACATTTTGTCTTGTTTCCTGTTTACTTCCCATTTTTCTTATGAAGAAATCCCATGAATATTAGAATGAGTCTTAATCTGCTACCAAATGCTATAATCCAGGTCACAGTCAGCACATGAACTCTCATATGATTTGCGCAATGTCAGCTCCAAGTGCCTACTTACATCAGGTCCTAGAAACAGTCCAACTCTTTTGATACCATGCTTCCTCCTAACTCTAGGTGAAAATACAAACACTCACAGAAAGAAAGAAAAAAAGCTAACTTTCTTAATGTCATTCAGTTAAAAAAAGAAGCAAAAGTGCAGACACAGCTGGAAAGAGCCAGGTATGACAAGAGCAATGTCCCTCCACCCCTCTTCTGTATTGACAGACCCTGAATTCTAAATACACACAATACTGATGGAATACATGAAGTATGAATAAAACGAAATTCTTTTGGCTGCTTTGATGAATTCTCAATTGTTACAAAGGTTTGGTGGTTTTCACAGTTGTGGATATGTCTTCAGTAAACTTAATAATTTTTTAGTTTCTTACTACCTACAATTAAAGAGAAGACAGGAAAGATATCTATTTTAGTTCTTTCTGCTTTACACTCAGTTGAAGATTCCAGAAACTCATAGCTAATAAACTATAAAATGATCTCAGTTGTTAGACCAACTCATGGCTGCTAGACAAATGTCAAATATTTCCATGATTAAAACCAACAATATCAAAACAAGTTAATTCTCATCTGAAATAAATAGGCTCACCCCTGGGCATCATTATACACTTTTAAATATTTTTAGGTAGAGATGTGATACTAATTATATTTTAAAGACTTTTTTAAATAAACAAAGTATTTCTAAAGTTATTGTTGTGGATTTCTAAGTTGTGACTGTAGTAGAACTTTGCTAGGACTAAAAGATTCATATTAGCAAGTAGAATCTTCTTTTTTCAGACATAACAATAATTTTTTTTTAGTCAATTTGGGTAAGTATGATAAAACCCTATAGTCTAAGCAGCTTAAACAATAGACTTCTGTTTCTTGCAGTTGTAGAGACAGAAAAGGCTAAGATCAAAAACGTCCCAGTAGACTTTATGCTTGGGGAAGGATGTCTTTCTGGCTTGTGAGTAGCTGTTTTCTCATTGTTTATTCAAATTGCCTTGGTATGTAAGAATGTTAAAAGAATGTGTTCAGGAATCTTCTTTTTTATAGAAAGGCTCTAATTTCATCACAAGGTACCTGTCCTTATGACTTCATTACTAATTGTTTCTCAAAAGTCCGGGTACTTTTGAAACATATTAAAACTAGGCTTTGTGAATTTGGGAGAAAAACAGACTTACATTTATGAAAACGCGTGCATTTAGTTATGATTTTCTGGTCCTTCAGTACGATACAGAACTAAGATGAGAGGAAGAGTTGGAACTATTATCTTAGACCTTCAATTTGCCATCAAAGGACCTAGGAAAGGATTTCCAACACAGAAGAAAGCCGATGACTGAAGAGTAATATATGGTGCTTAAGGGGTCATACATAACCTCACTAAGAAAGAAGTAGGAAAAACAAACAGATCAGGTCTACAGAAAACAGAAAAGCAGAGGGGCTGCAGAAAATAAACTTTGAAGCAACAGCAACTCTGAAAGTGAATGGAGACAGGGATAAGAAAGAAGGAGATGTAGAGACATAGGAAAGGTTCAAGAAACTAGATGTTTACTTTCTGGACAATTTAAAAAATATATTAACTGGGGCCAGGAGAGATGGCTCAGTGTTTATGAGTGCAGGCTTCTCGTCTCCAGGACCTGCTGAGTTAGGCTCCCAGCACCCATTCAGGTGGCTCACAACTGCTTGTAATTCCAGCTCCAGAAGCTTCCTCTTGGAGCATAGGCTCTCAGAGGAACAGGGTCCCACACAGATATACACAGAGCTAAAACGAAAATAAAGTCTTGAGTACAGAGATTAGGAATCACTGCAACTGATTTAATGTGATTGAACTCCCTTGTGTAGAGTACAGGCTATAGACTCCAGCTACCTGGTGATTTCAATGCCTTGTCCATGGAAGCAACCATGTCTGTCTTCTTCATGCTTCAAGTTCCTGTTCTTATTGAGGCTGGATATGGTTAACATAATTAGAATCAATTTTATTGTCTTTGTCTTACAGGGTAGGTGTGTTAGACTGTATAACCTTTCTTATGAAATGATAATAACTAAAATATTGTCAGCTTTATACATAAACACATTATCGAATTTTTTAAAGAAGCAATGAGGGGCTAGAGAAATGGGGCTCAGGAGTTAGTGTTTCTCTTGCAGAAGACTCACAACCACCTGAAATTCTAACTCCAGAGGTTATGACACCTCTGGCCTCCACACATAAAGAGATGGAGAAATGACTCCGTAGTTAAGAGTACTTGTTCTTAAAGAGGACTCATGTTGATTTCTAGCACCTACACGGTAGTCTAAAACTTCCATATCTCCAGTTCCACGAAGTCCAGTGCTCCCTTGTGACTTCTACAGGCATCAGGCACACGTGGTGCATACACATACATGTGAATAAAACACTGGTACTCATAAAATAATGCAAAATAAACTATAATATAAAGAATCGCCAAAAACAAGTCTTCAGTAATTTATGTGGTAGCACATTTGTACTAGTATTTTGGGGCATTGTTTAAATACTAGATAAAGCAAATTTGGTAAGCATGTTCACATACCGTGATACCCTGTGTGTGTGTGTGTGTGTGTGTGTGTGTGTGTGTGTGTGTGTGTGTGTGTATTATTGATAAAAAAGATCAAGACAGCTAAAAATATCCTAACTTGGTGTCAGACATGGAGCTAATTGTTAACTTCTACTATAGAAACAATATACATTCCAGTAGGGAAGGATTTTTTCAGCCCTTGGGAGTGGGGAGCAGTAATTAGGTCTAATGGAAACAATTGAGAAGAGGAACATTGGGCCAATCAGGAAAAAACTTCCAGCAAATGAAAACTATTCGACAATGGAATGACTTCCCAGGAGAAAGGTAAGAAGCCATGTAGAACTCTGCTGGACACTAGAAGACAACTCATTGTCTCAGCATTTACGGTCCTTTATGTCCCATATGTGTATGTGTGCCAATTTTTTATTTTATTTAATGAAACATTCAAATCTTTCCAACAAAGACTGTGAATATAGAAAGACTACACTGTATATATGAATATAGAAAGACTACACTGTATATATGAAAGGTAATATAATTGTATGACTATAATTTCTCTAGATAAGTACACGTATATTCATGAATAGAAAGATAGAGTTGATAGATCTATACATATATAAAATTAAACATAATAGAGGATAGATACATAATAGACATATATATACAATAATACATAATAGAAGATAAGTGAAAATTAGGTAGGTAAATAAGGTAGATGATAGATAGATAGATAGATAGATAGATAGATAGATAGATAGATAGATAGATACATACATACATACATACATACATATATACATACATACATACATACATACATACATACATAGGGCAAAGTAGGAAGTAAGAAAAAGGAAACTAGAGAGAACATGGGAATTTAAAGTTATCTATGTTTTTTTTTAACTTTCATTGTCAAATGAAAACACTAAAAACTGTAGCTTATGGATGTAACAGAAATATGCTAAGGAAGCAAAGCTTAAAATTGCCCATTTATACTACATGCACCCCCAGTGTCAGAAGCAACCAAATTACATTTCTTTTCTGTTAATACTTCTTGCCTTTGAAAATAAGCCCAACCATTTGTCTAAAACTCCAGAAGCAACCAAAAGAGTTCAGGTGACAAATTAAAAATGTTTCTAGCTGGAGAGATGGCTCAGCCGTTAAAGGCTAGGCTCACAACCAAAAATGTTTCAACTCTCAGGTGAGAGCTGAAGTTTCAGTAACTTGACTTTTTCTTCAGAACAGGACAATCACTTTCCAAAAGCCTCTGCCCCCATGGAGTGATACAGTCCCATCCCACATAGATCACTGTATTAGTATCAGTGTTGGCAAATGTATAAACAGCAGCCTGACTGGTGAACACCATGCTTGTCTAATCGTCCACAGCTGATAGCAAGCTCAAGCATGGTTGACAACAGCAATCTCTACAGGATTTTCCAAAGCAATACTGTTTTGTTTTGTTTTGTTTTACTTCTTCTTTTTCTTCTTCTTCTTCTTCTTCTTCTTCTTCTTCTTCTTCTTCTTCTTCTTCTTCTTCTTCTTCTTCTTCTTCTTCTTCTGCTGCTGCTGCTGCTGCTGCTGCTGCTGCTGCTGCTGCTGCTGCTGCTGCTTCTTTCTTTTTTCAACTCAGAGAAAGGAAGTTATTAAGGCAAGACAGATACAAAAAACAGCATTTAGGTGGCTGCACTAAACCCATGCCTGCTTGATGAAATGCCACATTTTCATAACTTCACCCAAGAACAAAACCACAGAGGAAAGCACCCCATGGAGTGAATGCTATGCCAAATGTCCAATCAAATTCACTATGAATCACACAGAAGTAATTTCTAAGGACTCCTGAAAGAAATTCTTAACTTTCCCCTCTGCACAATGAAAGAATTCGAAGCTGAGGATCACGGTGGGGCCACCAGGGAGTTTATGTAACTAAAAAAAAAAATAATAATAATCATCCAAAACACTCTACATGGACTAATATCTGACCGAATATATTTTTGTTATACAATGTTTAGGATATACTTGCATAAAACAAAGTAAGCCACATAGAAAACTACAATGCCAGAATAAATACCATTAAATTTTTTGTTATATTTTTCTACCCTGATATATTCTGAAAACAGGTGTTTTAGAAACAAAACTTTAGGACTTATATGTGATATGTTTGATAATAATATAATATATAATATGTATTACATATCACATAATGTAACAATAAGAAATATATCACCTTGCTATTTTGTATAGCAATTTTAATATATACTATACTGTCCACATCATTTGTTAAAAAATGTTTTGGTTTGTTTTTCTGAAGTCCAAAGAGGAATTTTATTGAGTCAAGTTGTAGCATTTAAGAGCACTGGCTATTCTTCTAGAAGTTATAATTTCAATTCCCAGCAACTATATGGTAGCTTTATAACCATCTATAACGGAATCTGATTCCCTCTTCTGGTGTGCATGAAAACAGAGTAGATAGATAGATAGATAGATGATAGATAGATAGATAGATAGATAGACAGACAGACATAGAGATATCCTTTAAAACAATTTTAATTTTGTTATTTTTCTGTACCATGGTAGTTCTCACTAATGTTGTACTCCATTCCCTGAATTCCTTTCCTTTAGACTTTTCTCTATTGTTCTTGACCAATGTTTCTGAATATTCTGAGTCCTATCATTTTTTCTCACCTTTTTTTTTTTTTTTTGATGCCTACCATGAATATTTTCTTGGAATGATGAGCTTAGATCATGACAAAACAGGAATGGAACTCTTAAGATTTTCTTATGTGATTTTTAAAATATCTTTAAAATATTTGTAATGACCTTCCTATCTATCAGTAAGTGTATTTCTTCTGGCTTTAGGCTGAGTAATTCTTTGTATGTCTTTGCTTTCTGCACCTATGAATCTACAAATTCTGCTGTATTTTTGCTTTCATTGGTCAAAGCCACCATGCCTTACTGATTTGATGTGCTACTTCACAAAATCATCATGACACTACTCATTAATTATGTCTATAAAATGATCATAACTAGTTTCCTTGCATATCTCTAAAAGATTTACTTTCCCGTAAGATGCAGGTGACATTGAGAAACATATCTTGTAATTTTTCTCTTTTGGATTGAAAAATAAAAACTGTAAAGATTAGTCTCCACTCAAAACCTTAATCCATGAATGGGTATAGGAGCTGACAAATTATATTAGGACCCAAATCCATAGAACTCACAGGAGAGTGGATAGCCATGCTGTGAGAGAAGCCTACTCTCTTCCTTATCTAAGGGACTCCTCCCCTCTCCTAGCCTCTAGCTGCATTTTATTTAAAGAGATAGTTCTTAAAGTGATATCTCTAGATCAATATGATTTCCAGTGTACTGACTAGTTTTGTGTCAACTTGACACAAGCTGGAGTTATCACAGAGAAAGGAGCTTCAGTTGAGGAAATGCCTCCATGAGATACAACTGTAAGGCATTTTCTCAATTAGTGATCAAGGGGGAAAGGCCCTTTGTGGATGGGACCATCTCTGGGCTGGTAATCTTGGTTCTATAAGCTAGCAGGCTGAGCAAGCCAGGGGAAGCAAGCCAGTAAAGAGCATCCCTCCATGGCCTCTGCATCAGCTCCTGCTTCCTGACCTGCTTGAGTTCCAGTCCTGACTTCCTTGGTGATGAACAGCAATATGGAAGTGTAAGCTGGATAAACCCTTTCTGCCCCAACTGCTTCTTGCTCATGATATTTGTGCAGGAATAGAAACCCTGACTAAGACATCCAGTATTTTATTAAAACTGAACTGCTCTATAGACTCTGAATAGTAACCTAAACTGTAGGAAGCCACTTACATGGTACTCATGGAACCAAGAGGAGGAGAACACTTGATATGAGAGACTTTGCCAAGAAAATATCCAGGTAATAGCCAATAAAATATTACAGATTTGACATTGTTCTAGAGCCACCCTTGACTGGATTTCTTAGTATAGAGATTTCTCTATTTATCTTTCTGTCATGTATCATTTATTATACAATTTTAATATATCTAAAACACAGATGTTGAGTAAGTTCAACCCTTTCCTCAAAGGCAACACACATACACACACACACACACACACACACACACACACACACACACACACACACACATATTTTACCTTTTAGGAAACTAAAACCAGGCCATTAGTTTTTCTCATTTATCATTTTTTAATCTATGTGACTAATCAACTAATGTCAAGTATTCTGCTTCTTAAAATATAAGCTTTTGATAATTGTTTAAAAACCTCCATAGTAAAGTGCAAGATACCTTCCAAAGATAATATTACAAGTATTTCTTAATTGAATTGGAAATCCTGGGGAGTGGACATGGAGTCATAGATCATGAAGAAGCCCAGTAAAGAAAGGGCTGATGGGAAAGGGAGGTAATAAGAAGGACAGAGCCTAACAAGATAGCAATTACAATGAAGGACAGCCATGGAGAACTGGAAAGTTTATCTCTGGGCAGTGAGAAGGTCCAGATGAGATATAGGAGACAAACATTGACACCTCAGGATGTTAGGTGGGTGGGTGCAAGTATTAGAAGAAAGGAGGCTGATCTTGTATATTCAAACATCGAATAGAAAAGGTTAACCATTGTTGCCCCTGTATGAGGGACATGATGATATAACTGATCGTTGTCACTAGACTCACTGTCAGATTTTACCCTGTGAATCTAAGGTTCTCTCTGTAGGAAATGGAGATGCTCTTAGTTAGGCTCTGATTTGGGTAACATGCTTCCCCTTCCCCAAGCACTTTTCCAACTACATGCTTTCCAGACCTCTCTTGCTCAAACTCTAACTCGTACTCTTTCCCTTCAACATCTAGACTAATCCTTTACATGCTTTAGACAGAGATCACTTGTCACTTCTATCCCAGACCTCTCTCTGATCCACTGGAGCAGTTCATGTCCCCTGTCAAGTTTCTCATTGTTCTGGTCTTCACATCATCTGCCACACATGCTGTATTAATTACATCTCTATAACTACAGTGAGGTTACTCTGCTTGGTCATCAGGACCTAAGGAACTGTCAAGGACAGGATAGGGACTTGCAAAACTATCTAAATATTTGGGCTGGAGAATCAGCTCAGCAGGTGAGAGTGATTGTTGCTGTTGCAGAGGACCAGGGTTCAATTCCCAGGACCCCCATGGTAGCTCACTACCCTGTGTATCACAAGTTGTAGGGAATTTGACACCTTCTTTTAACTAATGCAGGTACCTGGTGCACATGTGATAAACATACATTCAGCTAACACATTCATATACATAAAAATAAGTTTTTAAAACATACTGTAAATATTTGCTGAATACATGCACAACTTCTAACTACCATGAACAAGCAAAAAAAAAAAAAAAAAACTGTCCTTCCCTACCTTTAAGTCTTTTTACTTATTATCTCTCGTGTTGTTGTGAAGCCCATGTCTTCATTGCCACCATTCCACTTATACAATTTGCCGAGTCATCAAAAAAGTCTTTCATTCTCTTAATTTCCTACAAAAGCCAATAATCTCACACCGTTTACAACACACGTGTGTACCTGTGTACTGGTCCTGTATACACTCAGCTCACAAACACAATGGCAACAAAAATAACTTGGTTTATTACTTTCATTCCAGTTCTATGTAGTTTTTGAATGAGGAAAAAAACAAATCCCCATTCCTGTGTTGAGCAGAGTTGAGACACATCAAAGTCTACGAAACTGATTATAGCTAGAGACAGTAAGTATCCTATCCATTCTAGGTCTTTCATAGCTGGGGAAACAAGAAGAGAAGTAACAAGAACTAGATAAGGAAGAGATAGTATGTACAAATATGAAGATGTCTCACATACCAAGACCTCATAGCCAAAGCAGATAATAATCAAGCTTCTGGGTGGGAGGCTAACAGAGACTTTTCCAAATGTGGGATAACTGTAGCACTAATATGCACTATACTCTACTAATTAAACATAGGAACACTCCTGGCCATTAGCTCTTGTGAGACGTAAGTGATGGTGGTAAAAAGAAACTCCTCTGGCTTCACACAGCTGCTCCCCATTCTCTCCTTGCCAACATGAGGTTATCCTAAGAGTGAGAACCTTACAACTTTCTGATAATTGTCAGCATTCAGATGGTGTACACCGTCTGTTCATTTGCTTATCATCATCCATATGTGATGAATTGTGTGTCCATCATATCCACAGGCTAGGACTTCCATTGCCTCAGAAAATGGCTGTATTCTGTGACAGGGTATTTATGTAAGAAATTAAAGTTAGGTTAAGTTCATACTATTAGGGTGGAGTCTAATAAAATTTCACTGATTTTCCAAGAAGAAATTTAGGTGGAAGAAGTACACACAGAAGAAAATTAATCTACAAGGTGTGAAATCTCAAAAAAAAAAAAAACAAACAAACAAAAAAACACCCAGATCTGGTAACACCTTAATCTCATATCTCATCTCTACAGACTCCAGTACTATGAGAAAATAAACTTAGCCCATGTTCTGTAATGGCAACACTAGAAAATAAATATATCATCTATTTTTAGGTGTCTATGTGCAGTCGTGTAAACAATTCAACTACCTACTACTCCAAAAATTTAATTGTTGGCTAATTTAATAAGAAAGGAGGAAATGTCCAAAATGGATAACAAAGAAGTTAAATGGACAGAACATTCAGCAGAGAAAATGGTCATAAAGAAAATGATGCTCAGTTCCTGGATGATGGCATATGCCTTTAATCCAAGCACTGGGGACACAAAGACAGATTGTTATGAGTTCAGGGCCAGTCTGATCTACATAGTGAGTGCAGGCCAGCCAAGGCTAAATAATGAGATCCTGTATCAAAAAAAAAAAAAAAAAAAAAAAAATCCAGGTGATCCTCCAAGAAACTATTACATCGTTCACCTTCTGTAAATTGACACCTTGGATTATCCCATTTAAAACTACCTATAAAAGAGAAGCCAGCCATAGCCCCTGATTTTAATCCCAGCCCTCAGAAGGTATAGATAATAAGTGGATCTCAGTGAGTTCCAGGTCAGCTACTTACATATGAGTTCTATTTCAAACGTTGTGTGTGTGTGTGTGTGTGTGTGTGTGTGTGTGTGTGTGTGTGTGTGTGTGCGTGTGCGTGTATATGTGTGTGTGTGTGTGTGTGTGTGTGTGTGTGTGTGTGTGAATGTGTAGTGTGACTGACTGCAGTATATGTATGTGTGTGGATGGAGGGAGAGAGAGAAAGGGAGACAGAGAGAGACAGAGAAATATAGCTATATGAGAAAGATGCTTACTTCAGCAGCACATGTACTAAAATTGAAAGGATACAGAGGTTTGCATGCCCCCTTTGCAAAAATAAATTTATGAAGTATTACATATCTTTACTTCTAGCAGGAACTTTCTATGCTCCTTTGAAACATTCTTCATTTTTTTAAAGATATTTTCTTTATTTACATTTCAAATATTCAAACCCTTTCCTGGTTTCTCCTCTGAAAATCCCCTATCCCTCCTCCTCCTGCTCACCAACCCACACACTCCTGCTTCCTGGCCTTGGCATTCCCCTACACTGGGGCAACCAGACTTCACAGGACCAAGGACCCTCTCCTCCCAACAAGGCCATCATCTGCTACATATGCAGCTGGAGCCATGGGTCTCCATGTGTACTCTCTGGTTGGTGGTTTAGGTCCTGGGAGCTCTAGGGGTACTGGTTGGTTCATTTTTGAGACAGGTTCTCAGTCTTTAGCTTTGCCTTACCTGGAACTCTATGTGAGCAGACTTTGAACGTCCTGTGATCCTCTTGCCTCTGCCTCCCAACTGTTAGGAATACTTATTCCTATACCACTATACACTAAAGCCAGAATTCAGGCGTGGGGTCGGGGTGTTATGTACAGATATATACAGTCTGGTTTTTGGCTATTTTCTTTTCTGGCTAATGTTTATTGCTCCTCACAGGCACAGCTCCTGTCTGTGTAAATTAACTGTCACTATCATTTCAGTGTGTTCCAACCTGGTGTCTGTATCCTTATGAAAACATGAACTCAAGTCACTAGGTGATCACTGGTATTGTAGACAGCAGGTGCCAGCATGCTTATTTAAAACACCCTCCTCTGCCCATCCTTCCAAAGGCTCTGCCTGACCAACTCTGCTACCATTGAGGCCCATATCCAGTGCTTTGAGTCAGTCTACCCCAACATCTAAACCATCAATGAACCACCAGAGTGTGTGTAGGAGCTGATCCTGTAGAATAAGAGCTGCATAATCACCATGACTTTGGAGCACAGCAGGACATCTGAGAGAAGTCTCAGAGATAGTCTAGTATTGATGGTGTGTCAGAAATCAGAAACCATGAACCAGACCAATGAAATCCAAAAAAAAAAAAAAAAATCATCAGATCCCACAACAAAAGACTATACTCAAAAAAACTGGAAAATCTGGATGAAAAAGACAATTTTCTAGACAGATACCAGACACCAAAGTTAAATAAGGAGCAAATAAACCATCTAAACAGTCCCATAACCCCTAAAGAATTAGAAGTAGCCATCAAAAGTCTGCCAACCAAAAAAAGTCCAGGATAGGTTTAGTGCAGAATTCTGTCAGACTTTCAAAGACCTAATACCAATACTCTTCAAACTATTCCACAAAATAGAAACAGAAGGAGCACTACCCAATTCATTTTAAGAAGTCACAAATACGCTCATACCTAAACCACAAAAAGGCCAAAGAAAGAGAACATCAGACCAATTTCATTTAAGAATATTGATGCCAAAATACTCAATAAAATTCTCACAAACTGGATCCAAGAACACATCAAAATGACCATCCATCATGAACAAGTAGGCTTCATCCCGGGGCTGCAGAGATGGTTCAATATATGGAAACCCACCAACGTAATCCACTATATAAACAAACTCAAAGAAAAAACACATGATTATTTCATTAGATGCTGAAAAAAGCATTTGACAAAAATCAACACCCCTTCCTGATAAAAGTCTTGGAAAGATCAGGAATTCAAGGGCCATACTTAAACATAGTAAAAGCAATATAGAGCAAACCAGTAGCCAACATCAAACTAAATGGAGAGAAACTTGAAGCAATCCAACTAAAATCACAGACTAGACAAGGCTGCCCACACTCTCCCTATCTATTCAATATAGTACTTGAAGTCCTAGCCAGAACAATTAGCCAACATAGGGAAGTTAAAGGGATACAAATTAGAAAGAAAGAACTCAAAATATCACTATTTTCAGACAATATGATAGTATAATTAAGTGATCCCAAAAATTGCACCAGAGAACGCCTAAACCTGAAAACAACTTCAGCAAAGGGGTTGGATAAAAAATAAACTCAAACAAATCAGTAGCCTTTTTCTACTCAAAGGATAAATAAGCTGAGAAGGAAATTAGGGAAACAACACCCTTCTCAGTAGTCACAAATAATATAAAATGCCTTGGTGTGACTCTAACCAAGCAAGTGAAAGATGTGTATGAAAAGAACTTCAAGTCTCTGAAGAAAGAAACCAAAGAAGTTCTCAGAAGATGAAAAGATCTCCCATGCTCATGGATTAGCAGTATTAATATAGTTAAAATGACCATCTTGCTGAAAGCAATCTATAGATTCAATGCAATCCTCATCAAAATTCCAACTCAATTCTTCATAGAGTTAGAACAATTTGAAAATTCATTTGTCATAACCAAAAACCGAGGATAGCAAAAACTACTCTCAACAATAAAGAACTTCTGGAGGAATCACCATCTCTGACATCAAGCTGTATTACAGAGCATGGAGCTGGAAGATCAATGGAACAGAATTGAAGATGCAGAAATGAACCCACACACCTATGGTCACTTGATCTTTGACAAAGGAGTTAAAACCATCCAGTAGAAAAAAGACAGCATTTTCACTAAATGGTGCTGGTTCAACTGGAGGTTAGCATGTAGAATGCAAATTGATGCATTCTTATCTCCCTGTACAAAGCTCAAGCCCAAGTGGATCAAGGCCATCCACATAAAAGCAGATACACTGAATGTAATAGAAGAGAAAGTGGGGAAAAGCCTTGAACACAAGGGTACATGGAAAAATTCCATAACAGAATACCAATGGTTTATGCTCTAAGATCAAGAATCAACAAATGGGACCTCATAAAATTGCAAAGTTTCTGTAAGGCAAAGGACACTATCAATAGGACAAACTGACAACCAACACATTGGGAAAAGGGCTGATAGAGGGCTATGATTCAATATATACAAAGAACTCAAGAAGTTAGACTCCAAAGAACCAAATAACACTATTTAAAAATAGGGTACAGACCAAAACAAAGAATTCTCAACTGAGAAAATTTGAATGGCCGATAAGCAACTAAAGAAATGTTTAACATCCTTAGTCATCAGGGAAATGCAAATAAAAACAACCCTGAGATTCCACCTCACACCAGTCAGAAAGGCTAAGATCAAAAACTCAGATGACAGCAGATGGTGTTGAGGATGTGGAAAAGGGGACACTCCTTCATTGTTGGTGAGATTACAAGGTGGTACAACCACTATGGAAATCAGTCTGGTGGTTTCCCAGAAAATTAGAAATAGTTCTACTTGAGGACCCAGCTATACCACTCCTGCTCATATACCAAAAAGATGCTGCAACACATAACAAGGACACATGTTTCACTATGTTCATAGCAGTCTTATTTACAATAGCCAGAAGCTGGAAAGAACCCAGATGTCCTTCAACAGAAGAATAGATACAGAAAATGTGGTACATTTACACAATGGAGTACTACTCAGCTATTAAAAACACTGACTTCATGAAATTCTTAGGCAAATGGATTGAATTTAAAACTATCCTCAGTGAGGTAACCCAATCACAAAAGAACACACATGGTACACACTCACTGATAAGTAGTTATTATCCCAAAAGCTCAGAATACCCATGATACAATTCACAGACCACATGAAGTTCAAGAAGAAGGAAGACCAAAGTGTGGATGTTTCAGTCCTTCTTAGAAGGGGAAACAAAATACTCTAGAGAGGAAATATGGAGACAAAGTGTGGAGCAGATGCTGAAGGAAAGGCCACCCAGAGACTCCCCCACCTGGGGATCCATCCCATATACAGTTACCAAACCTAGATACTATTGTAGATGCTAAGAAGTGCCTGCTGAGAGGAGCCTCATATAGCTGTCTCCTGAGAGGCTCTGCCAAAGCCTGACAAAAACAGAGGTGGCTGCTTGAAGACCACCATTGCACAACAGTAGCACAGGGTCCCCAATAGAGGAGTTAGAGAGAAGACTGAAGGAGATGAGGGCATTTGCAACCCCATAGGAAGAACAACATCAATTAAGCAGTACCCCAGAGCTCCCAGGGACTAAACCACCAACCAAGGAGTACACATGGAGGGATCAATGGCTCCAGCCACACATGTAGCAGAGGATGGCCTTTTCAGACATCAATGGTAGAAGAGGTCCTTTGTCCTGTGAAGGCTCGATGCCCAAATGTAGGGGAATGCCAAGGCAGGGATGTGGGATCAGGTAAGTGGGTGGAGGAGCACCTTCATAGAACCAGGGAGAGGCAGGATGGGATAGAGGATTTCGGGGGGGGGGGGTCACCAGGAAAGGGGATAACATTTGAAATGTAAGTAAATAAAATATCCAATAAAAAAGAAAATGAGTGTAAAATAGAAACCGGAGGCAGAGGAACTAAAAATAGAAATATCATCATCATTGAATCAAGGCAAGGACAATACAACATTCCAAAGTTCAATGTCAAGGTCTGAAGCTTTAATGTAAAATGTTTTTATAAAAAAGAGTCAACATTTACTTTACAGTGCATCATGGTTTGCAAATAGCACCATAATGTTTTCTGGTGGACTGGATCTGCCTTTATAATGCCATCACACAACAGTTTTATATTAATTATCTGGGGAAAAGAACAGCTTAGCCTGCTAGATTTGGTGCATATTGTGCCTCTAAAACAAAGAGAACCAGAGGTCTTTAAAAGTCTTAAAATTGCTACAGGAAAAAGTGACCAAACAATGTCAGAGGACACTACAGTAGGATCCGGAGAGCTGTATCTTTGTTAGGGAATCACTAGGTTTAGCATCACCTGACAGTTTTTCCTAGAAGAAAATAAATGGAGGCAGTAACCAGAGCAGCAGAGTCGCTTACACTTGGTGAAACCTGAAAGTAGGGCTTTGCTTCAGCAATGGTTTTTTTTTCCCCAGTGCAAAGTTACATCTAAATTATGACAGTTGAACATTAATTTAGCATGCTTAGTAAGAGACATGCACTGTCAAATGAAAAACTCACTTCACAAGTAGCACCATATGAAGAGAGAATTTATTTTTTTTTTCTTTTAACATTTTAAAGAGATTGAACTGTTGCTTCTCTTGGAAATTACCCTGTAAAACATGTCCAGTTGTGCACGTCAATGTGAGTCCATAATTCAGGAAAGCATGGCTATACTTGACCATTAAAAGGCAGAGATTTTGTAGAATGCAAATAAGCAGTCATGCTAGTATCTTCCACAGTAACTTTGCTAACACTTCAAATAGCATAAAAGTCTATTGATTAACACTTAATTAAAAAGATAAAGCAACCAGTGTGATTTCACACTTGAAAGAAGAATTATGACAACTTAATTTAATGCCAAAATAAGAACTTTATTTTTTAATAGAATAGTTTGGGAGTTTTAGGGAGGACATAACTGCTAACAAAAAATTGGAATGTTTATCATATTGATAGATCATAATAAATTTTTACAACACTCTGCCACCATGTGAAATATGAAAATAAATTTGCCTGGAATATATAAAAGCCTGTTTCAGTTCTCAGAAGAGAAAAATCGATTGTTTAAACTGTGAAAATTCAAACCATACTTTAAGTTTCCCATCATTAAAGCTTCTGATGCCCAGCAGTATGGGTTTCATGGTATAGATTTAAGGGTATTCTTTATGAGGAAGTTCCAAGTAGATTCAGTGTACCAAATGTTTCCCTCAACATATGCAGATTACAAGGTTTAAAGTTAGTTGGATTTCCCTTAAAATTGAAACCATTACTATATACAAATTTGCTGTTATACATTAAGTTAAAACACTTTCAATGCATGTGCCACTGTGGTCTATCAATATAAGAGATAAGCCACAATCCAGGTCAGGGGGGGCAGGATCCATTTCCATATGGGATTTTCAAAGGTCTGGGAATCAGAGGCATTGAATTGTTCCTTACACGTTTTGTGGTCTATCTGGAGTTGTTGAGTTTTGTTTTGTTTTATTTTGTTTTTGTTTTTGTTTTTTTTTTTTTTTTACTATTCCTGACTGATCGATAATGAAGCATGACTCCTCTTGGAGGAAGAGGCAAGGACTTCTTTTTCAGCTCTAATAAGGTCTAGCCCTTGTTGGTTTTGAAGTACCACCACTGCCAAGGAGTTGATCTGTCAATGTAGAGTAAGTATGGTTTGGCCACTTCTTGGGGATCCTGGATTAACTGGGAAGAGAACTGATGGTACTAGGTTAGAGATGTGGCCAGTCCTGCTGTACCTGTGGCAACACCTGTAGTTATTTCTGCAAAAGCCAGGAGGGACAAGATTTGAATTGTCCTTTTGTTATGCCAAGCAGCTATTGAGTTTAGGGCTCTTCCTCCTAATTTAGGGAAGAGAAACACAAATGTGTAAACTCCTGACCAACTGGCAGGTAGGCAATGATATACCTGAGCACCACAAAAAATTCAAGCTGTTATGAATTGTAGTTCACTGTAGCAGTGATAACATATCAAGAGTTATGGTCTTGTTGCAGTCTTGGGAACTTAATGCTCCAATGTTTCTTGGATGCATTAAAGCTGTCTGTCATGCCAAAGAGAGTGATACAGAAAACGTAGTGGATCATGGCAACACCAGGGTCAGGGTAGTTGGTTAAAGTGGAGATAAAGGCTATTTGATAGGGTCAATGGAGAAGCTGTTAATGTCAATTGTGAGCTGGTTCATGGGAGTACACATAATTCTACATGTAAGTATCACCAACAGAACACAAGAGATTAAAGAGAGAATCTCGGGTGTAGAAGATACCATGAAAGAGATTGACACAACTGT
Organism: Mus musculus; assembly: GCF_000001635.26. NCBI lineage: Eukaryota > Metazoa > Chordata > Mammalia > Rodentia > Muridae > Mus > Mus musculus. Next base: position 17,123,591 of record NC_000076.6, read on the forward strand.
CAAAGAAAATTCAAAACATAAAAAACTCACAACCCAAAACATTCCAGGAAATCCAGGACATAATAAAAAGACCAAATCTATGAATAATCAGAATAGAGAACAGAGATTCCCACCTCAGTGGACCTGAAAATATCTTCAACAAAATCATAGAAGAAAACTTCACCAACCTAAAGAAAGAGATAGCCATAAAGGTACAAGAAACCTACACAACACCAAATAAATGGGACCAGAAAAGAAAATCCTCTTGTCACATAATAATCAAAACACTAAATGGACAGAACAAAGAAAGAATATTAGAAGCTGCAAGGGAAAGGGGCCAATTAACATAAAGGTGGACCAATCATAATTACAACAGATTTCTCAACAGAGACACTAAAAGCCTGGTCAGAGGTCATGTAGACTCTAAGAGAACACAAATGCCAGACCAGGCTACTATACACAGTAAAACTCTCAATTAACATAGATGGAGACACCAAACTAGTCCAGGACAAAACCAAATACAAACAGTGTCTATCTACCAATCCAGTCTTATAGAGAATTCTTGAAGGAAAACTCCAACACAAGGAAGGTACCTACACCAAAGGAAAGGCAAGATATTAACCATCTCACAACAAAGCCAAAAGGAAAGGACCAAATGCACATAATGCCACCTACAAAAACAAACATAACAGGAACTAACAATCATCTCTCTTTAATATTTCTCAATATCAATGAACTCAACTCACCTATAAAAAGATATATATAACAGACTGGATACACAAACATGATCCAACACGTTGATGTATACAAGAAACACACCTCAAAAACAAAGACAGCCACTACCTCAGAGTAAAAGACTGGGAAAAAAAGGCCTTCCAAGCAAATGGTCCCAAGAAACAAGCTGCAGTTGCCATTCAAATATTCAATAAAACAGACATACACCCATAATTATCATGCAATGTGAGGAAGGACACTTCATATTCATCAAAGGAAAAATCTACCAAGAGGAAATCTCAATTCTGAACATCTATGCTTTTTCCAGATATCAGCATGGGAAAAAAAGGATATGGGAAGCATATTTAGAGTCTGTGTAGATGTTTAGTGATTGTCCCTGTGCCAATTAGAAGGCATGAGTAAGAGCTATTAGTCCATCCTGTTGATTAATAGTATGGGCAAGGAGGCATATTCAATCACCTCAGTGTCTAACACTATAGCATATCCAGCTCTTCAGACTCCTTTATATAAAAAGGAGCTGCCATCTGTGCACCACGTATAGATGGCCTGAGACAATGTACCCTCCTGAATGTATGAGGGATGGGGTAGTAGTTTCCCTAAGGTTTCAGTGAAGTAATGAGATAAGTAGTAGTCAGCATTTTGTCAGGGAATAAGATTTGAGATATGGAGAAGTGGGCTTGACTGAAAATTTAAGTGTAGCATCTCCTATTAGTGCTACCTGAAGGGAAAGAACCCTGGATGGAGGAAACGTTTGTTAAGATCTGGGACAGGCTATGAAAGAAGAAGATAGTGAGTGATAAGTGACTTAAAGGTTAGTTTTTAGTATTCATGAATAAGCTCAGCAGTTGCTAAAGCATGTATGCAGGGTGTCCATCCCTGGAAGGCCAGGTCTAATTTCTTTGACAAGTATGCCACAGTGCAAAGGAGGGTCCTGGTTGGTTGACATAGGATCTCATTAGCATATCTTCTTGATCTGTTACATAGAGGGAGCAGGGATGGATTAAGTCTGGGAGATGTAAGGCTGGGGCTCGAAGGAGGCCTGTTGAAGCCTTTGGAAGAGCTTAGTAATAGGTTTAAGAAGAGGTTCCTATCAGGAAACTAAGGTTGTTCATATAAGGGTCGGGAAGGGAGGGAAAAGGAAGGGATCCAGGAGCATAAGAAGCCAGCTATTCCTAAGAATGATAGAATCTCTTCTTTAGAAAGAGAGGCCAGCTAAAGAGTGGATTAGGTTTTTTCTACATAAGGTAATGGTTTGTGCATTGGAGTAATTGTTAGTCTCAAGTAAGTGACCTGAGTGATAGACAATTGGAACTTAGAAGTTTAGACTCTGTAGCCTCCAATAGACAGGAAGTTCAGAAGAGCAGAGGTGTTATTTTGACTACTCTGTAGGGATAGACTACAGAGGAAATGTCATCAACATACTGTATAAGCTTAGATTTAGGGAGAGAGAAAGAGAGTAGATCAAAAGTAGAACCTGGCCAAATACGTGTGGGCAGTCCCAGAATCCCTGAAGTAGGACAATCCAGGTGAATTGGCTAGAGAAGTGGATGTCAGGTTGAGTCCAGATAAAAGCAAAACTGTTTTGTCACTGGGTGTCCTTGAGATCTAAGACTGAGAAATGGAAGGTCCCTGAGGGAACAGTGGAAAGAAGTATATAAGAGTTAGCCATTACAGAGAACAGAACCATTGCATAATTAAGGAGTTGGAGATATTGAACCAGGCAATAGGTCCCTATAGATTTCTTAACTGCAAGTATAAGGGTATTAAAATGGGAAGAAGTGGAATAAAGATGTTTTTTCCTCAGGAGGTCAGAGATGATAGGCTTAATTCCCCTGTGGTTCTGGAGAGAGAGAGAGGGAGAGAGAGAGACAGACAGAGACAGAGACAGAGAGACAGAGACAGAGACAGAGAGCTGAACTTAGGTGATGTACTACAAAGGGTTCTGTAACTGGATGACAGTCGGAATGTTTAGCAACAAAGCAGGGTTGGATGTTCCCCAGACTTAGAGGTCCACCTGAGAGGCTAGCAAAGGAAATGATGTGTTAGAACCAGTAGGTTGAGTAGCTAGAAGAAGGAGGAGGGGGCTGCTAATGAGCTTGAATTCAGACAAATTGGGGCACTAAGGAAATAGAAGCTCCCACTTTGCCTTGAAAATCCCTTCCCAATAATGGAATGGGTCACATTGGTACCACCAGAAAAGAATAGGTGAGAGGAACACCCCTAAAATGCCACTGAGTGGTGGGTTCTGGTGAGGTTGGTAAGGTTGTCCCATCCTGACAACAGGGAAACAGAGGTGAGTCCCCAAAACTCCATCAGGTCAAAGTGGCCCCAGTGTCCAGAAGGAAGGGAAGGAGGTCTCCCTGATACTGTAAAGACTATCATGGGCTCCCTGTTAGAGATTGTAGTAGTCGAACTACGGTTTAGTGCGTGGCCAAAACTAGGAGACTGGCTGGAGAGCAGACTAGGGGTAATGCCACATGAGGACAATCAACAGCCCAATGTCTTTCCCAAAGGCACTTTGGACATGCCCATATGGCTTGCAGAGATTAAGGCAGGCTCAGTACCAGTGACCCTCCTGATCATATCTAAAGCAGGGACCTAATGGTCCCAAGTCTTAGGAGGCCAGGAAGCCTGTTCAGTCAACAAAGCTGGTTGAATAGCCTTGGTCAGCAGTTTGTATTTTTGTTTGCTGGCCTTTTCATCTGCCCCATGGTACACCTTAATGGCCATCACTAAGACTTCTAGCAGTGGAATTAGAAATTCTCTCTCCAGTAGTTAAGCTTGTCCCTAATGTCAGGGTAGCTCTAGGAAAAGAAATAGGTCATCAAGAGTTATTTATGTTCTTGGTTTTCAGAGTCTAGATTGATATGCTATAAGAGGGCCTTTGTAAGCCCTCTAAAAATTGAGATGAGTTTTCATGATTGTACTGGATGATCTCTTGGAGTTTTTCATAAATTACTGGTCAAGGCAGCCAGGACAGAGACAAGCCAGGAGGCAAGTTGTAAACTGATTTCTAGTTAAAATGCTGCCTAGAGTATTATAATTCCATTGGGGATCCTGGTCAGTCACCACATCAGACCTAGTCAGGTATGCCACATTGGTCTGGTGTACTTCATCTTCATTTTTTCTGTCTGGTTCCGACTCACCTGTGCTCCTCAAGAAGTAGGTTGTGTGTTTGTGTGTGTGTGCATGTGTGTGTGTGTGTTTATCTATACATATATATGTATATATGTGTATATATATATGTGTGTGTGTATGCAAATATGTGTATATGTGTATATACATGCATCTATACATATATATGTGTGTATGTACATGTTTATATATATGTGTGTACATATACATATACTGTGTGCCACAGAGGCAACTTCCTCAAGAGGGACTACCTGAGAGCCTAGAGATTGATGACACAGATAATGACAACCAATTGGGAACTGACACTACTAAGACACCCAAGACACCCTTGCTTGGGACCAATGTGTGAAGGGTATAAAGAGCCCTCCTCGAGAATTAATAAACAAGATTGCTGCAGTGTTCACACCTGTTGGGCAGCAGGCAGTCCAGGGCACAAAACAGATAGATAGATAGATAGATAGATAGATAGATAGATAGATAGATAGATAGAGATAGAGATGATAGAGATAGAGATGATAGAGATAGAGATAGAGATAGAGATAGAGATAGAGATAGAGATAGAGATAGAGATAGAGATAGAGATGTCAGTGTAGATGCAGATGTAGATATAGATAATCAAATATCATATATATCATCAAAATTAAACTATATGATTATTTGAGAAAATTCACCTGACAAAAAGGGAACATGTGCTGTGATTAGACCATCCACCCTAGCAACCCCTTACAAAGCAAGAACCAAGGCTGGGTAAGGCTGGGTGGGTAAAGAATAAGGTGGTTTGGCTGCATAGCAAAAACATGTAATGGGGAAGCTAAAGGCTGTTGTTCAGATGAAATTAGGTTCTAGCATGGGGATGGTTAGCACAGCCTGTAGCTGTCAAGGGAGGGAAGGAGACTAGAAAAACCAGAGGAGAAAAGGAAGCTGAAGAAGCTATGGGAGGAGAAGCTTGGGGATCTGTAGGTTGGTGTCATTATGGAGGAGGCTCATTAGCTGGATCAAGAATAGTGGTGGTTTTGTCTAGTTGAGATATAATTGCTAGAGGAGCCGGGCTGGGGAAGAGGAAGAACAGAGAGCTTTGGAATGAAGATAAGGTAAAAAAATGGCTGAACATAGGGAACCTCTTTCCATTTTCTGGATCATTGGCAATAATGAAGGTCCCTTAAAATAATGGGATCAAAATTACTATTAGGCAGCCATTTAGAGTCATTATCAAATGGCTACTGAGGCCAAGTCTGGCTGCAAAGGGTTTATAAGTTTAGGTCTTCATCTAGAGACTGCCATATCCAGGGATCCATCCCATAATCAGCCTCCAAACGATGACACCATTGCATACACTAGCAAGATTTTGCTGAAAGGATCCCCATATACCTGTCTCTTCTGAGACTATGCCGAGGCCTAGCAAACACATAACTGGATGCTCACAGTAAGCTATTGGATGGATCACAGGGCCCCCAATGGAGGAGCTAGAGAAAGTACCCAAGGAGCTAAAGGGATCTGCAACCCTATAGGTGGAACAACAATATGAACTAACCAGTACTCGGAGCTCTTGTCTCTAGCTCCATATGTATCAAAAGATGGCCTAGTCAGCCATCACTGGAAAGAGAGGCCCATTGGACTTGCAAACTTTATATGCCCCAGTACAGGGGAATGCCAGGGCCAAAAAGTAGGAGTGGGTTGGTAGGGGAGTGGGGAGGAAGGTATGGGGGACTTTTGGAATTGCATTGGAAATGTAAATGAGGAAAATACCTAATTAAAAAAATAAGTTTAGGTTTTAAATAAGGCCCTAGCTGTAGGGGTCTGAAGCTCTCCAGCCTGGATGTACAGACAGACACAATTCTATAGTAATAGAGGGGTAGTGCAAGCTGACTAATAGGTCTTCACTTGGAGGCCAGGGACCAAGGGCAGATGACCCAGAAAGCACAGGTCACCCAGTAGCAGGATATTTATGTGAGGCAGGGAGGAAGAGGGAGAGGGATAACAGAGGAACTGTACCTCTATTAGAAAGAGGTTTCACCCAAGTGAAGAGGTCTATTTTGAGGGGTTAGCAAGAAAGGATTGGCTCTAGCCATGAATACTGTGGGTGGGAGAGGTTCTTCCACCCTAAAGAACACCAGATGGTTGGCAGAAGGTCAAGAGTCAGTCCCCTGGGTCCAGGGGAGGGTTAATACCAACCAGGAGAGGAAAGTCAGAGAAAAGTCACCAATTAGTCAATGTACGAGCAAACGGAGTAGGCAGACATGGCAGGTAGGGTCCCAGCCTTTGTGTTCACCCCCACAGTGGAGTGCACCAACACCTGATAGCCATGGGACAGGTGTCACATGGGAGTTTATTTTAAAAGTAGGGGAGGGGCACAAATATTGCCTCAGGATGGAGGCAGGAAAGAAGGGGAGCAGGAGAAGCAGCCCTTCCTTTTACTGGGGACGTGACTGCTACACAGGGAGACATGAGACATGAGTCAGCAATGAGAATATGTCCCATCTGGGCAGCTAGTGATGGCATGTCCTGTTGTTGCCAGAACCCTGGGGCTGACCATGGAGATGCCTGATGGCTCTGCTATCACCAGGTCCCTTGGGCAAACCTTGGAAGCACCTGATTGCTAACACCCCTCCCTCTCCTCCTCCCAGTTCCCCTGCAACTCCCCTTGCGTTCAGATCAACTCCCTATCTGTCTCATATTAGAAAAGAACAAGCTTCTAAGAGATAACAACCAAACAAAATATAGTACGGTGAAACAAAACCCATCACACTGAAATAGGACAAGGCAAACCAACAGAAGGGGAAGAGCCTCAAGAAAAGACCTGACAACCAGAGAACCATGTACTCATACATTCAGGAGTCCCATAAAAATACTGACCTGAAAGCTATAATATATAATCAGAGAATCTATGTAGAACCATGTCAGCCTGTGCTTGCTGCTTCAATCTCTGTGAGTTCATATGAGCTTTGCTCCATTAATTTGGATTTCAGAGAGACTTGTTCTCCTGGTGTCCTCCCCATCCTGTCTGGCTGTGATTCTCTGTATCTGTTCTAATCTACTGCAGGAGGATGCTTCTTTGAGAACACTGACCTATGAGTATAACAGTAGGGAAGAGCCTTGAACTCATTGGCACAGAAGAGTTCCTGAACAGAGCACCATTAGCACAGGTACTAAGATCAACAATTTATAAATGGAAGCTCATAAAATGGAAAAGTTTCTGTAAATTAATTGTATTTTTAGTTTTGAATTTTTATGCAATGAATTAAAGAATACATATAACCCATGTGCACAGATGAAGCCTTAAATCCAGGCCTATTACAGGTTAAACTTAATCTTTTTATGTTGTTATTGGTGGCATTACAGTGAGTATGCTGGGCTCAGAAGCAGAGATGAAGTCCAACTTGTTGAACTAGACTCTCGGCAAAACTAGCCAGTTTGTTAACTTTTGAGGCCAAAGTTTCTTCACATAAACATGAGTATACTTTTTCTTACACTGCTTAAGTAGCAGATGTATCACACAATGCTGAACTATTATTGCAAATATTCTGGCTCCAATACCAGTCAGGTGTTCTTAGAAAAATGTTATGTAGGTTCATGTGACACTGAATTATTCATTCCATCTTTTGGCTTCCATTAAAAATATCAAGAATAATGTTAATAACCTTGTACTAATATCAGACACAAACTACATGTTGGACACTATTATATATGGTTCAAGCCTGATAGATTTTTATTAATATAATAAAGGGTTTATTGAACAAAAGCTGAGCAGATAAACTTGAGAAATGCAATTGAAATATAAAATTTGTACAATACTTCAGTGCAAGAAAAAGTACCTAAATGTCTTCAATTTACAAGAAAGAAATATAAGAAAAGTAAGATCTCTGTGTAGGTAAAATAAATATAAAAGAATGTTGTATAAATATAAAAGAATGTCATACTTCTAATTTTGTTTAAAAATTTGTTAAGAACAAAAGCTTATGAAGAACTGGTATACTACTGATAAATACAGGAAGCAGTCCATGCTGTTAGAGTTTGCTCTGCAGCCTCACCTAGAAAACAAAACAGCTGGTGTCTTTGTACACCTTTCAAGTTAAAGGGCTCACTCAAACTTTCTGACTTAGTGGTGCTTGGTTACTAATTGGTTAACGACTCTCTGGAAAGAGCAGTTAAACTGATGGGCAAATTGTATACTAATAATTAACATAGAGAGAACTGTGGTCCATTTTTAGGATTTAACGTCAAGAGTGGCAAGAAGGAATAATTACATGGGATAAACACACACACACACACACACACACACACACACACACACACACACACACACACTCATGGAGATAATTTTAAAACATTTAATGGTGGTAAGGAGTAAATTATTTAACTCCAACCAGGGATAAGAGCCTTTTGGTAGCTATCACTCACTGCTACCAAATCTGCTGAAGTCTGCATTTCCTGGCTGCTGGCTCTGTTTATTTAAAGTCATTCTTGATGCTCTGCGGGAAAGGATTTCAGCACTGCTGCCAAATACTCACTAGATTAAAAATGTGCTCTACTGATAATATTTTTATAAACACGGCACACTGAGCACGAGCAACGCTCTTTAGTTATCAATTCACTGCTCTTCCCCAGCCAGGCTTTCCAGGAGGGCTTGTCAATCCACAGGTTCAGTTCAGTCTGGCTATTTCTGGTATTTAAAAAAGGAACATCAAAGTCCCCTATTGGTTAAGTGCTGAATTAGGTGTTGTTCTCTATCAAAAGAGTAAGGATAATGTGTGGGTGTGAATGTTGGAATGTCTAAACATTTACTACAAAAAAAAAAAAAAGAGCCCCATATAGCAAAGAAATTCTGGGGAACGAATGATGTGACAGTACATGTGACTACAACACAATGATTCAAATTTTTAAAACTTGCTCCTCAGTTCCAACAATCAGTAAGAAGATGTTTTCACTACTGCTAAAGCAGTAATGGTTAAGCACTCTTAAATTTGCTGTGATACCTTTAGATTTATCCTCAGATTCCAAAATCACCAGCTGTATTAGAACAAATTTTGTTCACAGTAGGCTTCATGGGTAGTTGAAAGAAGTATCTAACCTGAAAACTGAAGCCCAACAATAGCCGAACGTAAGAGTGGATAAGGAACAAAAGATGAAAATAAATTTCTTAAAAGTTAAAGGCAACAGGCAATTGGGTAAGGAGGTCAAACACATAAAGCTAAAAGGAAAGAAAGAGCGGAAGCAGCAACACAGATAAATGTTAAGCCTCCCTCATTACCCGGTCTCTGGACCACTTCCTGTGGATTCTCTAAATTACTTTCAAACTCTTATGTTCCAAACGGTGTCTGACTCCCTAAAACAGGCCAAACTCCTTGGGCTGAATTCGTTTTGGAAATGGGTGGTGGAGAACTTTAGTATTCTTTTAAATTTTTATTTTTAGTCTTTGAAAATAAACATGAATTCATTTAAAGAGAAAACTTACATGTTTTTAATTTGGCAAACTAGAATTTCCCCATAAGAACAGGGTCACTGTTTCTTTGACCCTGTCTTTTACATCCCCCCTTCTACTTAGGGACACTTTGAATAGCAAATAGAAGTGTAATTATTCCAGTCACTGCAAGGAGTAGTATTTTAGAGCAAGTTCAAGAAAAGCCTCTTAATTCTTCCCAGGTACTTCGACCTCCATCTGGTAGCTGCTCCTAGTTTTTTAACAGGGCCTTATTAGAGCAGAACAGTAATGGCCTTTTGGCTTTCAGCAGAGATAATTGAGACACACAGTCATGTCTATAGATAGCATACACACACATAGAAGTAAAGTTTTTAAATAGATAAATTAATTCCATTTTAAAATATAAAATAAGATAGGACAAAACACAACACAAGTTAGTATAGAGCTACAGCATTGTAAGCAATATTGTTCTTCTAGTTTTTATCTACTGTCTTAGAGCACTGGCTATGGAGCAAGTACATGTATGTGCCAGAAAAATACCATACCATTGGGCTATAATACCAGACCTTTACTTAACCTGTAATACAAGTAAACTCCAGTGATCCCAGAGATATAGAACATGGGTGCTGCCTACTTCCTATCCAATCTTTCTACCATTATTAGCTTTTATGCATGTTAAGTGCCATCCTTAGAAAGTAATAGCAATTTCATCAACAACTGGATTGAAGCTTATTTGACTATATAGATTCTAGCAAGCACTGTATGCCAAGAGCAGAAACTGAGACAAGAATGGGAAGTTGTATGAGACTTCAGGAAGAAAATTCATCCTAATGAAGAGAAAGTTTCGTGCATCATACAAATTTTGTATTTTCCTACTTAAATATGCAGATACCTAAATATGCATTAGCCTAAATGGCTATAATGAAATGCCCGAGACATGTGAGCTAATGAAGAAGAAAAGTTTTTTTAATAGTTCTAGAGAGTCAAATGGCAGAGCGCAGGGTCTAGGGTGTAAGCTGAGCCTTGTCTGCATCATCTCAAGATGTCTAGCAATGGCAAAAAATACCTGCAGGAGTGAAAAGATTCTGTTCACAGATGAAAAACTGAGAGGATTAGACTGATCCAGAATTGTTCCTTTTGTAGTAGCAACCCTCTTATGAAATCTAAAGAGGCTAAGTCCTGTGGAGAGCATGAACCTCTGACCTCCCACAAAAAAATCTGCCTGTTACACCCTCTACAGAACTTCCCAATAACATTTTCCTAGGGACAAAGCTTCCAATCACACCAGCCTTTGGGGAACACCCAAACCATAGCAGGTACATTTTTGTAGATGTTGCTACATCATACACACACACACACACACACACACACACCACCACCACCACCACCACCACCACCACGACCACCACCACCACACTACACCACACCACATGCGAGCACACGTACACATCCGTATGCTATTCTAGTGAAGCAACATGTAATAATGGTAGATTTAACTGAAAGACTTGAATTCTAGTTCAGTTCCACCAATTGCTAAGTTACCTCTCTTTAAGCCTCTGATTGTTTGGAACAGATGACTTCACTTCTAGATTGTTCTGAGACCATAATGATATGACAGGTGGCATAGCACACAGTCTATTCACATAGATCTCAGTACTTTGTAGACACTTGGCACAGTGGAAATTGATTGCATATTTTCCTTTTACCTTTTATCTCTTCCCTTTATTGCTTTGTTCCTTCCTCTCAGTTTCCATCTCTCTATTTGTTCAAACTACTGTTTAATGTACTGTACTAAAATAAATATAGGACTAGGAGCCAAAGACTTACATTCTACAGTTTCATATTTGAATGACCTTGTGTAACACACTCCGTGTTTACAGAACAGCTTCCATTTCTCTATAATGAAAAAGCCCAGGATGCCATAAAAGCTATAAATATTTATTAATCTATAAGGTTTTTAGAAAGTTAAAAACAACATGAGGTCATTACGACTGCCCTATTATACCTAACATCTTCCTTTGAGGTTAGACTCTTGACTTTGAACATGAGCAGAGTTTTTAACAGATTGCTTTCTTCTAACAAAACCTGAATGTAAAGTATTCTTTTAAATGAACAGAGAGCCATATGAAATAACTCAATTGATAGAGCCTAGATTGGTGAGGCTAAACTATGAGACCATAAAAATAATTATTTTGTGTGCATTTTTATGTGACTATGGGAGAGGGGCAATGTGCATATAGGAATGGATGCACAGGAAGACCCAGGACTCCATCTAATTTTTTGAGATAAGGTCTATCACAGAACTAGGAGCTCAGTCATGTATCTGGCAAGGTAAGGTAGCTAACAAGTGCTGTCTTAGCCTACCAAGAGTTGGAATTATAGATACTTGAATGTTTATGTGTGCAAGCGATCAAACCTCAGGACCACTTGCTTATACAGAAAGGACTTTATTTTGAACACATTTCCAACCCCAAAGTACAGTGTATAGACACTGTAGTATTTCAGGAGATTTTTTTCTAGACATGGATGCATATACAGTAGGAGCAGTGGAAATTCTGACTCTGTTAAAGTCCCCAGAGATAGGTTAACTGTGGAAAACTGACTTCCTATGGTATACCTTATTCAATGGCTCTGAATCACCCCTGTTCCTTGGTCTTCCAGAGCCTGATAAACATACCAGGGAACAGGCTGACCAAGACCCTTCTCTATACTATCTCTGGGATTTGCTAATGCTAGTAAAGAATCATATCAAATGATAATCAACAAGAAATCCCAAGTACTTTACTACTTAATCCATTTAGTCTCATCAATAAAATCTAAAAATAGAAGCTGACAGATGTGCAAATACTCAGAAATCAACTAACATTTTGCTTAGCCTTTCTTCTGAAATTTTTTTGCATGTTCCAGCAAAGATTATCTAATCATCCTTATGAAAAGAGAACTCATTTCCACTGACAGCTCCTTGCTGTATTTTTCCAAAAGTCTATCATTACCACTTGTACACGTTAGGTAATTAAATAAATGAATTTTGTTTACATTACTCTGTATTGCTAAGTAAGGGGTGTTTAAAAATAATTGATTATGGAAAAAAGTATTTTTAAAAAAATGTAAAATGCCTATAAAGATTAAATATTATTTAGGAAATGATCATATGCTGAGAACTGAAAAGACATCAAACAAAAGGAATAGAAAGAGACAGCTAGAAGACCAGTATGTTCTTTTTATTTTTTTAATTACATATTTTCTTCATTTACATTTCAGATCCTATTCTGAAAGTCCCCTATACCTTCCTCCTGCTCTACTCACCAACCCAACCTCTCCTGCTTCCTGGCCCTGGCATTCTCCTGTACTGGGGCATATGATCTTCGCAAAACCAAGGGCCTCTTCTGCCACTGATGGCCAACTAGGTCATCCTCTGCTACATATGCAACTAGAGACACAGTTCTGGGGTGTACTGTTAGTTCATATTGTTAATCCTCCTATAGGGTTGCCGACCCCTTTAGCTCCTTGGGTATTTTCTCTAGCTCCTTCTTTAGGGGCCATGTGTTCCATCCAATAGATGACTGTGAGCATCCATTTCTGTATTTGCCAGGTACTAGCATAGCCTCACAAGAGATAGCTATATCAGAGTCCTGTCAGCAAAATCTTGCTGGCATATGCAATAGTGTCTGGGTTTGGTGGTTGTATATAGGATGGATCACTGGGTGGGGCAGTCTCTGGATGATCCTTTCTTCTGTCTCAGCTCTGAATGTTGACTTTGTAACTCCTTCCATGGGTATTTTGCTCCCAGTTCTAAGAAGGAACAAAGTATCTACTCTTTGGTCTTCCTTCTTCTTGAATTTCATGTGTTTTACAAATTGTATCAAGAGTAGTCTAAGTTTCTAGGTAAATATCCACTTATCAGTGAGTGCATATCATGTGTGCTCTTTTGGGACTGGGTTACCTCACTCAGGATGATATCCTCAGGATACATCCTTTGACTAAGAATTTCATAAATTCATTGTTTCTAATTGCTTAGTAGTACTCCATTGTGTAAATTTACTACATTTTCTGTATCCATTTTTCTATTGATGGACATCTGGGTTCTTTCCAGCTTCTGACTATTATAAATATGACTGCTATGAACATAGTGGAGCATGTGTCCTTATTACAAGTTGGAACATCTTCTGGGTATATGTCCAGAAAAGGTATTGCTAGATCTGCCAGTATTACTATGTCCAATTTTCTGAGGAACCTCCAGGCTGATTTCCAGAGTGGTTGTACCAGCTTGCAATCCCGCCAACAATGGAAGAGTGTTCCTCTTTCTCCACATCCTCACCAGCATCTGCTGTCACCTGAAAATTTTATCTTAGCCATTCTGGCTGGTGTGAGGTGGAATCTCAGGGTTGTTTTGATTTGCATTTCCCTGATGATTAAGAATGTTGAACATGACTCGAGCCCCGGGCTACCTTGCCAGCAGAGTCTTGCCCAACACCCGCAAGGGCCCACACGGGACTCCCCACGGGATCCTAAGACCTCTGGTGAGTGGAACACAGCGCCTGCCCCAATCCAATCGCGCGGAACCTGAGACTGCGGTACATAGGGAAGCAGGCTACCCGGGCTTGATCTGGGGCACAAACCCCTTCCACTCCACTCGAGTCCCGGGCTACCTTGCCAGCGGAGTCATCTGACACCCGAAAGGGCCCACACAGGATTCCACACGAGATCCTAAGACCTCTAGTGAGTGGAACACAACTTCTGCCAGGAGTCTGGTTCGAACACCAGATATCTGGGTACCTGCCCTGCAAGAAGAGAGCTTGCCTGCAGAGAATACTCTGCCCACTGAAACTAAGGAGAGTGCTACCCTCCAGGTCTGCTTATAGAGGCTAACAGAGTCACCTGAAGAACAAGCTCTTAACAGTGACAACTAAAACAGCTAGCTTCAGATATTACCAGATGGCGAAAGGCAAACGTAAGAATCCTACTAACAGAAATCAAGACCACTCACCATCATCAGAACGCAGCACTCCCACCCCACCTAGTCCTGGGCACCCCAACACAACCGAAAATCTAGACCCAGATTTAAAAACATTTCTCATGATGATGATAGAGGACATCAAGAAGGACTTTCATAAGTCACTTAAAGAATTACAGGAGAGCACTGCTAAAGAGTTACAGGCCCTTAAAGAAAAGCAGGAAAACACAGCCAAACAGGTAGAAATCATTAAAGAAAAACAGGAAAACACATCCAAACAGGTGATGGAAATGAACAAAACCATACTAGAACTAAAAGGGGAAGTAGACACAATAAAGAAAACCCAAAGAGAGGCAACGCTGGAGATAGAAACCCTAGGAAAGAGATCTGGAACCATAGATGCGAGCATCAGCAACAGAATACAAGAAATGGAAGAGAGAATCTCAGGTGCAGAAGATTCCATAGAGAACATCGACACAACAGTCAAAGAAAATACAAAATGCAAAAGGATCCTAACTCAAAACATCCAGGTAATCCAGGACACAATGAGAAGACCAAACCTACGGATAATAGGAATTGATGAGAATGAAGATTTTCAACTTAAAGGGCCAGCTAATATCTTCAACAAAATAATAGAAGAAAACTTCCCAAACATAAAAAAAGAGATGCCCATGATCATACAAGAAGCCTACAGAACTCCAAATAGACTGGACCAGAAAAGAAATTCCTCCCGACACATAATAATCAGAACAACAAATGCACTAAATAAAGATAGAATATTAAAAGCAGTAAGGGAGAAAGGTCAAGTAACATATAAAGGAAGGCCTATCAGAATTACACCAGACTTTTCACCAGAGACTATGAAAGCCAGAAGAGCCTGGACAGATGTTATACAGACACTAAGAGAACACAAATGCCAGCCCAGGCTACTATACCCGGCCAAACTCTCAATTACCATAGATGGAGAAACCAAAGTATTCCACGACAAAAACAAATTCACACAATATCTTTCCACGAATCCAGCCCTTCAAAGGATAATAACAGAAAAGAAGCAATACAAGGACGGAAATCACGCCCTAGAACAACCAAGAAAGTAATCATTCAACAAACCAAAAAGAAGACAGCCACAAGAACAGAATGCCAACTCTAACAACAAAAATAAAAGGGAGCAACAATTACTTTTCCTTAATATCTCTTAATATCAATGGACTCAATTCCCCAATAAAAAGACATAGACTAACAGACTGGCTACACAAACAGGACCCAACATTCTGCTGCTTACAGGAAACCCATCTCAGGGAAAAAGACAGACACTACCTCAGAGTGAAAGGCTGGAAAACAATTTTCCAAGCAAATGGACTGAAGAAACAAGCTGGAGTAGCCATTTTAATATCGGATAAAATCGACTTCCAACCCAAAGTTATCAAAAAAGACAAGGAGGGACACTTCATACTCATCAAAGGTAAAATCCTCCAAGAGGAACTCTCAATTCTGAATATCTACGCACCAAATGCAAGGGCAGCCACATTCATTAGAGACACTTTAGTAAAGCTCAAAGCATACATTGCACCTCACACAATAATAGTGGGAGACTTCAACACACCACTTTCTTCAAAGGACAGATCGTGGAAACAGAAACTAAACAGGGACACAGTGAAACTAACAGAAGTTATGAAACAAATGGACCTGACAGATATCTACAGAACATTTTATCCTAAAACAAAAGGATATACCTTCTTCTCAGCACCTCACGGGACCTTCTCCAAAATTGACCATATAATTGGTCACAAAAAAGGCCTCAATAGATACAAAAATATTGAAATTGTCCCATGTATCCTATCAGACCACCATGGCCTAAGACTGATCTTCAATAACAACATAAATAATGGAAAGACAACATTCACGTGGAAGCTGAATAACACTCTTCTCAATGATACCTTGGTCAAGGAAGGAATAAAGAAAGAAATTAAAGACTTTTTAGAGTTTAATGAAAATGAAGCCACAACATACCCAAACCTATGGGACACAATGAAAGCATTTCTAAGAGGGAGACTCATAGCTCTGAGTGCCTCCAAGAAGAAACGGGAGACAGCACATACTAGCAGCTTGACAACACATCTAAAAGCCCTAGAAAAAAAGGAAGCAAATTCACCCAAGAGGAGTAGACGGCAGGAAATAATCAAACTCAGGGGTGAAATCAACCAAGTGGAAACAAGAAGAACTATTCAAAGAATTAACCAAACGAGGAGTTGGTTCTTTGAGAAAATCAACAAGATAGATAAACCCTTAGCTAGACTCACTAAAGGGCACAGGGACAAAATCCTAATTAACAAAATCAGAAATGAAAAGGGAGACATAACAACAGATCCTGAAGAAATCCAAAACACCATCAGATCCTTCTACAAAAGGCTATACTCAACAAAACTGGAAAACCTGGACGAAATGGACAAATTTCTGGACAGATACCAGGTACCAAAGTTGAATCAGGATCAAGTTGATCATCTAAACAGTCCCATATCACCTAAAGAAATAGAAGCAGTTATTAATAGTCTCCCAACCAAAAAAAGCCCAGGACCAGATGGGTTTAGTGCAGAGTTCTATCAGACCTTCAAAGAAGATCTAATTCCAGTTCTGCACAAACTATTTCACAAAATAGAAGTAGAAGGTACTCTACCCAACTCATTTTATGAAGCCACTATTACTCTGATACCTAAACCACAGAAAGACCCAACAAAGATAGAGAACTTCAGACCAATTTCTCTTATGAATATCGATGCAAAAATCCTCAATAAAATTCTCGCTAACCGAATCCAAGAACACATTAAAGCAATCATCCATCCTGACCAAGTAGGTTTTATTCCAGGGGTGCAGGGATGGTTTAATATACGAAAATCCATCAATGTAATCCATTATATAAACAAACTCAAAGACAAAAACCACATGATCATCTCGTTAGATGCAGAAAAAGCATTTGACAAGATCCAACACCCATTCATGATAAAAGTTTTGGAAAGATCAGGAATTCAAGGCCCATACCTAAACATGATAAAAGCAATCTACAGTAAACCAGTAGCCAACATCAAAGTAAATGGAGAGAAGCTGGAAGCAATCCCACTAAAATCAGGGACTAGACAAGGCTGCCCACTTTCTCCCTACCTTTTCAACATAGTACTTGAAGTATTAGCCAGAGCAATTTGACAACAAAAGGAGATCAAGGGGATACAAATTGGAAAAGAGGAAGTCAAAATATCACTTTTTGCAGATGATATGATAGTATATATAAGTGACCCTAAAAATTCTACCAGAGAACTCCTAAACCTGATAAACAGCTTCGGTGAAGTAGCTGGATATAAAATAAACTCAAACAAGTCAATGGCCTTTCTCTATACAAAGAATAAACAGGCTGAGAAAGAAATTAGTGAAACAACACCCTTCTCAATAGTCACAAATAATATAAAATATCTTGGTGTGACTCTAACTAAGGAAGTGAAAGATCTGTATGATAAAAACTTCAAACCTCTGAAGAAAGAAATTAAGGAAGATCTCAGAAGATGGAAAGATCTCCCATGCTCATGGATTGGCAGGATCAACATTGTAAAAATGGCTATCTTGCCAAAAGCAATCTACAGATTCAATGCAATCCCCATCAAAATTCCAACTCAATTCTTCAACGAATTGGAAGGAGCAATTTGCAAATTTGTCTGGAATAACAAAAAACCTAGGATAGCAAAAAGTCTTCTCAAGGATAAAAGAACTTCTGGCGGAATCACCATGCCAGACCTAAAGCTTTACTACAGAGCAATTGTGATAAAAACTGCATGGTACTGGTATAGAGACAGACAAGTAGACCAATGGAATAGAATTGAAGACCCAGAAATGAACCCACAGACCTATGGTCACTTGATCTTCGACAAGGGAGCTAAAACCATCCAGTGGAAGAAAGACAGCATTTTCAACAATTGGTGCTGGCACAACTGGTTGTTATCGTGTAGAAGAATGCGAATCGATCCATACTTATCTCCTTGTACTAAGGTCAAATCTAAGTGGATCAAGGAACTTCACATAAAACCAGAGACACTGAAAGTTATAGAGGAGAAAGTGGGGAAAAGCCTTGAAGATATGGGCACAGGGGAAAAATTCCTGAACAGAACAGCAATGGCTTGTGCTGTAAGATCGAGAATCAACAAATGAGACCTAATGAAACTCCAAAGTTTCTGCAAGGCAAAAGACACCGTCAATAAGACAAAAAGACCACCAACAGATTGGGAAAGGATCTTTACCTATCCTAAATCAGATAGGGGACTAATATCCAACATATAGAAAGAACTCAAGAAGGTGGACTCCAGAAAATCAAATAACCCCATTAAAAAATGGGGCTCAGAACTGAACAAAGAATTCTCACCTGAGGAATACCGAATGGCAGAGAAGCACTTGAAAAAATGTTCAACATCTTTAATCATCAGGGAAATGCAAATCAAAACAACCCTGAGATTCCACCTCACACCAGTCAGAATGGCTAAGATCAAAAATTCAGGTGACAGCAGATGCTGGCGTGGATGTGGAGAAAGAGGAACACTCCTCCATTGTTGGTGGGATTGCAGGCTTGTACAACCACTCTGGAAATCAGTCTGGCGGTTCCTCAGAAAACTGGACATAGTACTACCGGAGGATCCAGCAATACCTCTCCTGGGCATATATCCAGAAGATGCCCCAACAGGTAAGAAGGACACATGCTCCACTATGTTCATAGCAGACTTATTTATAGTAGCCAGAAGCTGGAAAGAACCTAGATGCCCCTCAACAGAGGAATGGATACAGAAAATGTGGTACATCTACACAATGGAGTACTACTCAGCTATTAAAAAGAATGAATTTATGAAATTCCTAGCCAAATGGATGGACCTGGAGGGCATCATCCTGAGTGAGGTAACACATTCACAAAGAAACTCACACAATATGTACTCACTGATAAGTGGATATTAGCCCCAAACCTAGGACACCCAAGATATAAGATATAATTTGCTAAACCCATGAAACTCAAGAAGAATGAAGACTGAAGTGTGGACACTATGCCCCTCCTTAGATTTGGGAACAAAACACCCATGGAAGGAGTTACAGAGACAAAGTTTGGAGCTGAGATGAAAGGATGGACCATGTAGAGACTGCCATATCCAGGGATCCACCCCATAATCAGCATCCAAACGCTGACACCATTGCATACACTAGCAAGATTTTATTGAAAGGACCCAGATGTAGCTGTCTCTTGTGAGACTATGCCGGGGCCTAGCAAACACAGAAGTGGATGCTCACAGTCAGCTAATGGATGGATCATAGGGCTCCCAATGGAGGAGCTAGAG
Source organism: Mus musculus (assembly GCF_000001635.26). Taxonomy (NCBI): domain Eukaryota; kingdom Metazoa; phylum Chordata; class Mammalia; order Rodentia; family Muridae; genus Mus; species Mus musculus. Next base: position 17,143,170 of record NC_000076.6, read on the forward strand.
AAAGTAGCCAAGGAGCTAAAGGGATCTGCAACCCTAAAGGTGGAACAACATTATGAACTAACCAGTACCCCGGAGCTCTTGACTCTAGCTGCATATATATCAAAAGATGGCCTAGTCGGCCATCACTGGAAAGAGAGGCCCATTGGACTTGCAAACTTTATATGCCCCAGTACAGGGGAACACCAGGGCCAAAAAGGGGGAGTGGGTGGGCAGGGGAGTGGGGGTGGGTGGATATGGGGGACTTTTGGTATAGCATTGGAAATGTAAATGAGCTAAATACCTAATAAAAATGGAAAAAAAAAAAAAGAATGTTGAACATTTTTTCAGGTGCTTCTCAGCCATTCGGTATTCCTCAGTTAAGAATTCTTTGTTTAGCTGGGCCACAGCAGCAGAGGTCGCCATCTCGGTCCGGGACCCGCCGAATTTAGGAAATTAGTCTGAACGGGTGAGAGGGTGCGCCAGAGAACCTGACAGCCTCTGGAACGGGCGGAAGCGCGGAGGGGCTGGGGCAGCACCCTGTGTGGGCCGTGGACAGCCGGCCACCTTCCGGACCGGAGGACAGGTGCCCGCCCGGCTGGGGAGGCGACCTAAGCCACAGCAGCAGCGGTCGCCATCTTGGTCCCGGGACTCCAAGGAACTTAGGAATTTAGTCTGCTTAGGTGAGAGTCTGTACCACTGGGAACTGCCAAAGCAACACAGTGTCTGAGAAAGGTCCTGTTTTGGGCCTTCTTCTTCGGCCAGGAGGAGGTCCAAATACAAGATATCTGCGCACCTTCCCTGTAAGAGAGCTTGCCAGCAGAGAGTGCTCTGAGCACTGAAACTCAGAGGAGAGAATCTGTCTCCCAGGTCTGCTGATAGACGGTAACAGAATCACCAGAAGAACAATCTCTAAACAGAGTCAACTATAACTACTAACTCCAGAGATTACCAGATGGCGAAAGGTAAACGGAGGAATCTTACTAACAGGAACCAAGACCACTCACCATCACCAGAACCCAGCACACCCACTTCGCCCAGTCCAGGGAACCCCAACACACCTGAGAACCTAGACCTAGATTTAAAAGCATATCTCATGATGATGGTAGAGGACATCAAGAAGGACTTTAATAAATCACTTAAAGAAATACAGGAGAACACTGCTAAAGAGTTACAAGTCCTTAAAGAAAAACAGGAAAACACAATCAAACAGGTAGAAGTCCTTACAGAAAAAGAGGAAAAAACATACAAACAGGTGATGGAAATGAACAAAACCATACTAGACCTAAAAAGGGAAGTAGACACAATAAAGAAAACTCAAAGCGAGGCAACACTAGAGATAGAAACCCTAGGAAAGAAATCTGGAACCATAGATTTGAGCATCAGCAACAGAATACAAGAGATGGAAGAGAGAATCTCAGGTGCAGAAGATTCCATAGAGAACATCGGCACAACAATCAAAGAAAATGGAAAATGCAAAAAGATCCTAACTCAAAATATCCAGGAAATCCAGGACACAATAAGAAGACCAAACGTACGGATAATAGGAGTGGATGAGAATGAAGATTTTCAACTCAAAGGTCCAGCAAACATCTTCAACAAAATTATTGAAGAAAACTTCCCAAATCTAAAGAATGAGATGCATATGAACATACAAGAAGCCTACAGAACTCCAAATAGACTGGACCAGAAAAGAAATTCCTCCCGACACATAATAATCAGAACATCAAATGCACTAAATAAAGATAGAATACTAAAAGCAGTAAGGGAAAAAGGTCAAGTAACATATAAAGGCAAGCCTATCAGAATTACACCAGATTTTTCACCAGAGACTATGAAAGCCAGAAGAGCCTGGACAGATGTTATACAGACACTAAGAGAACACAAACTGCAGCCCAGGCTACTATACCCAGCCAAACTCTCAATTATCATAGAGGGAGAAACCAAAGTATTCCACGACAAAACCAAATTCACGCATTATCTCTCCACGAATCCAGCCCTTCAAAGGATAATAACAGAAAAAAACCAATACAAGAACGGGAACAACGCCCTAGAAAAAACAAGAAGGTAATCCCTCAACAAACCTAAAAGAAGACAGCCACAAGAACAGAATGCCACCTTTAACAACTAAAATAACAGGAAGCAACAATTACTTTTCCTTAATATCTCTTAACATCAATGGTCTCAACTCGCCAATAAAAAGACATAGACTAACAAACTGGCTACACAAACAAGACCCAACATTTTGCTGCTTACAGGAAACTCATCTCAGAGAAAAAGATAGACACTACCTCAGAATGAAAGGCTGGAAAACAATTTTCCAAGCAAATGGTATGAAGAAACAAGCAGGAGTAGCCATCCTAATATCTGATAAGATTGACTTCCAACCCAAAGTCATCAAAAAAGACAAGGAGGGACACTTCATTCTCATCAAAGGTAAAATCCTCCAAGAGGAACTCTCAATTCTGAATATCTATGCTCCAAATACAAGAGCAGCCACATTCACTAAAGAAACTTTAGTAAAGCTCAAAGCACACATTGCGCCTCACACAATAATAGTGGGAGACTTCAACACACCACTTTCACCAATGGACAGATCATGGAAACAGAAACTAAACAGGGACACACTGAAACTAACAGAAGTGATGAAACAAATGGATCTGACAGATATCTACAGAACATTTTATCCTAAAACAAAAGGATATACCTTCTTCTCAGCACCTCATGGTACCTTCTCCAAAATTGACCACATAATAGGTCACAAATCAGGCCTCAACAGATTCAAAAATATTGAAATTGTCCCATGTATCCTATCAGATCACCATGCACTAAGGCTGATCTTCAATAACAAAATAAATAACAGAAAGCCAACATTCACATGGAAACTGAACAACACTCTTCTCAATGATACCTTGGTCAAGGAAGGAATAAAGAAAGAAATTAAAGACTTTTTAGAGTTTAATGAAAATGAAGCCACAACGTACCCAAACCTTTGGGACACAATGAAAGCATTTCTAAGAGGGAAACTCATAGCTATGAGTGCCTTCAAGAAAAAACGGGAGAGAGCACATACTAGCAGCTTGACAACACATCTAAAAGCTCTAGAAAAAAAGGAAGCAAATTCACCCAAGAGGAGTAGACGGCAGGAAATAATCAAACTCAGGGGTGAAATCAACCAAGTGGAAACAAGAAGAACTATTCAAAGAATTAACCAAACGAGGAGTTGGTTCTTTGAGAAAATCAACAAGATAGATAAACCCTTAGCTAGACTCACTAAAGGGCACAGGGACAAAATCCTAATTAACAAAATCAGAAATGAAAAGGGAGACATAACAACAGATCCTGAAGAAATCCAAAACACAATCAGATCCTTCTACAAAAGGCTATACTCAACAAAACTGGAAAACCTGGACGAAATGGACAAATTTCTGGACAGATACCAGGTACCAAAGTTGAATCAGGATCAAGTTGACCTTCTAAACAGTCCCATATCCCCTAAAGAAATAGAAGCAGTCATTAATAGTCTCCCAGCCAAAAAAAGCCCAGGACCAGACGGGTTTAGTGCAGAGTTCTATCAGACCTTCAAAGAAGATCTAACTCCAGTTCTGCACAAACTTTTTCACAAGATAGAAGTAGAAGGTATTCTACCCAACTCATTTTATGAAGCCACTATTACTCTGATACCTAAACCACAGAAAGATCCAACAAAGATAGAGAACTTCAGACCAATTTCTCTTATGAATATCGATGCAAAAATTCTTAATAAAATTCTCGCTAACCGAATCCAAGAACACATTAAAGCAATCATCCATCCTGACCAAGTAGGTTTTATTCCAGGGATGCAGGGATGGTTTAATATACGAAAATCCATCAATGTAATCCATTATATAAACAAACTCAAAGACAAAAACCACATGATCATCTCGTTAGATGCAGAAAAAGCATTTGACAAGATCCAACACCCATTCATGATAAAAGTTCTGGAAAGATCAGGAATTCAAGGCCAATACCTAAACATGATAAAAGCAATCTACAGCAAACCAGTAGCCAACATCAAAGTAAATGGAGAGAAGCTGGAAGCAATCCCACTAAAATCAGGGACTAGACAAGGCTGCCCACTTTCTCCCTACCTTTTCAACATAGTACTTGAAGTATTAGCCAGAGCAATTTGACAACAAAAGGAGATCAAGGGGATACAAATTGGAAAAGAGGAAGTCAAAATATCACTTTTTGCAGATGATATGATAGTATATATAAGTGACCCTAAAAATTCCAACAGAGAACTCCTAAACCTGATAAACAGCTTCGGTGAAGTAGCTGGATATAAAATTAACTCAAACAAGTCAATGGCCTTTCTCTACACAAAGAATAAACAGGCTGAGAAAGAAATTAGGGAAACAACACCCTTCTCAATAGCCACAAATAATATAAAATATCTCGGCGTGACTCTAACGAAGGAAGTGAAAGATCTGTATGATAAAAACTTCAAGTCCCTGAAGAAAGAAATTAAAGAAGATCTCAGAAGATGGAAAGATCTCCCATGCTCATGGATTGGCAGGACCAACATTGTAAAAATGGCTATCTTGCCAAAAGCAATCTACAGATTCAATGCAATCCCCATTAAAATTCCAACTCAATTCTTCAACGAATTAGAAGGAGCAATTTGCAAATTCATCTGGAATAACAAAAAACCGAGGATAGCAAAAACTCTTCTCAAGGATAAAAGAACCTCTGGTGGAATCACCATGCCTGACCTAAAGCTTTACTACAGAGCAATTGTGATAAAAACTGCATGGTACTGGTATAGAGACAGACAAGTGGACCAATGGAATAGAATTGAAGACCCAGAAATGAACCCACACACCTATGGTCACTTGATCTTCGACAAGGGAGCCAAAACCATCCAGTGGAAGAAAGACAGCATTTTCAACAATTGGTGCTGGCACAACTGGTTGTTATCATGTAGAAGAATGCGAATCGATCCATACTTATCTCCTTGTACTAAGGTCAAATCTAAGTGGATCAAGGAACTTCACATAAAACCAGAGACACTGAAACTTATAGAGGAGAAAGTGGGGAAAAGCCTTGAAGATATGGGCACAGGGGAAAAATTCCTGAACAGAACAGCAATGGCTTGTGCTGTAAGATCGAGAATTGACAAATGGGACCTAATAAAACTCCAAAGTTTCTGCAAGGCAAAAGACACTGTCTATAAGACAAAAAGACCACCAACAGACTGGGAAAGGATCTTTACCTATCCTAAATCAGATAGGGGACTAATATCCAACATATATAAAGAACTCAAGAAGGTGGACCTCAGAAAATCAAATAACCCCCTTAAAAAATGGGGCTCAGAACTGAACAAAGAATTCTCACCTGAGGAATACCGAATGGCAGAGAAGCACCTGAAAAAATGTTCAACATCCTTAATCATCAGGGAAATGCAAATCAAAACAACCCTGAGATTCCACCTCACACCAGTGAGAATGGCTAAGATCAAAAATTCAGGTGACAGCAGATGCTGGCGAGGATGTGGAGAAAGAGGAACACTCCTCCATTGTTGGTGGGATTGCAGGCTTGTACAACCACTCTGGAAATCAGTCTGGAGGTTCCTCAGAAAATTGGACATAGTACTACCGGAGGATCCAGCAATACCTCTCCTGGGCATATATCCAGAAGAAGCCCCAACTGGTAAGAAGGACACATGCTCCACTATGTTCATAGCAGCCTTATTTATAATAGCCAGAAACTGGAAAGAACCCAGATGCCCCTCAACAGAGGAATGGATACAGAAAATGTGGTACATCTACACAATGGAGTACTACTCAGCTATTAAAAAGAATGAATTTATGAAATTCCTAGCCAAATGGATGGACCTGGAGAGCATCATCCTGAGTGAGGTAACACAATCGCAAAGGAACTCACACAATATGTACTCACTGATAAGTGGATACTAGCCCAAAACCTAGGATACCCACGATATAAGATACAATTTCCTAAACACATGAAACTCAAGAAAAATGAAGACTGAAGTGTGGACACTATGCCCCTCCTTAGAAGTGGGAACAAAACACCCATGGAAGGAGTTACAGAAACAAAGTATGGAGCTGAGATGAAAGGATGGACCATGTAGAGACTGCCATATCCAGGGATCCACCCCATAATCAGCTTCCAAATGCTGACACCATTGCATACACTAGCAAGATTTTACTGAAAGGACCCAGATGTAGCTGTCTCTTGTGAGACTATGCCGGGGCCTAGCAAACACAGAAGTGGATGCTCACAGTCAGCTAATGGATGGATCACAGGGCTCCCAATGGAGGAGCTAGAGAAAGTACCCAAGGAGCTAAAGGGATCTTCAACCCTATAGGTGGAACAACATTATGAACTAACCAGTACCCCTGAGCTCTTGACTCTAGCTGCATATGTATCAAAAGATGGCCTAGTCGGCCATCACTGGAAAGAGAGGCCCATTGGACATGCAGACTTTGTGTGCCCCGGTACAGGGGAACGCCAGGGCCAAAGGGGGGGGAGTGGGTGGGTAGGGGAGTGGGGGTGGGTGGGTAAGGGGGACTTTTGGTATAGCATTGGAAATGTAAATGAGCTAAATACCTAATTAAAAAAAAAATGAAAAAAAAAAAAAAAAAAAAGAATTCTTTGTTTAGTTCTGTATCCCAATTTTAATAGGGTTATTTCATTTTCTGGAGTCCATCTTCTTGAGTATTATATATATATATATATATATATATATATATATATATATATATATATATATATATATATATATATGTATGTATGTATATGGGATATTAGTCCCCTATCAGATTTAGGATTGGTAAAGATCCTCTCCCAATCTGTTGGTGGCCTTTTTGTCTTATTGACGGTGTCTTTTGCTATACAGAAGCTTTGTGATTTTATGAGGTCCCATTTGTCAATTCTCGATCTTACAAAACAAGCCATTGCTCTTCTGTTTAGGAATTTTTCCCCTGAGCCTCTTTGAGGCTCTTCCCCACTTTCTCCTCTGTAAGTTTCAGTGTCTCTGGTTTTATGTGGAGTTCCTTGATCCATATAGACTTGAGCTTTGTACAAGGAGATAAGAATAGATCAATTCGCATTCTTCTACATGATAATCACCAGTTGTGCCAGCACTATTTGTTAAAAATGCTGTCTTTTTTTCCACTGGACGGTTTTAGCTCCCTTGTCAAAATCAAGTGACCATAGGTGCATGGGTTCATTTCTGGGTCTTCAATTCAATTCCATTGGTCTATCTGTCTGTCACTGTACCAGTACCATGCAGTTTTTATCACAATTGCTCTGTAGAACAAACAGCTTGAGGTCAGGGATGGTGATTCCCCCAAAGTTTCTTTTATTCTTGAGAATAGTTCTTGCTATGCTAGGTTTTTTTGTTATTCTAAACGAATTTGCAAATTGCCCTTTCTAACTCTGTGAATAATTGAGTTGGAATTTTGATGGGGATTGCATTGAATCCGTAGATTGCTTTCAGCAAGATAGCCATTTTGACTATGTAAATCCTGGCAATCCATGAGCATGGGAGATCTTTCCATCTTCTGAGATCTTCTTCGATTTCTTTCTTCAGAGACTTGAAGTTCTTATTTTACAGATCTTTCACTTCCTTAGTTAGATTCACACCAAGCTATTTTATGTTATTTGTGATTATTGGGAAGGGTGTTGTTTTTCTAATTTCTTTCTCAGCCTGTTTATTTTTGTGTAAAGAAAGGCCACTGATTTCTTTGAGTTAATTTTATATCCAGCTACTGCACTGAAGCTGTTTATCAGGTTTAGGACTTCTATGGTGGAATTTTTAGGGTCACGTATATATACTATCATATCATCTGCAAATAGTGATATTTTGACTCTTCCTTTCCAATTTGTATCCCTTTGATCCTCTGGCCAGGATTTCAAGTACTATATTGAATAGGTAGGGAGAGAGTGGGCAGCCTTATCTAGTCCCTGATTTTAGTGGGATTGCTTCCAGCTTCTCACCATTTAGTTTGATGTTGGCTACTGGTTTGCTGTATATTGCTTTTATTATGTTTAGGTATGGGCCTTGAATTCCTGATCTTTCCAAGACTTTTACCATGAATGGGTGTTGGATTTTGTCAAATGCTTACTCAGCATCTAATGAAATGATCATGTGATTTTTGTCTTTGAGTTTGTTTATACAATGATTTTTTTGATGGATTTCTGTATTTTAAAACCATTCCTGCATCCCTGGAATGAAGCTTACTTGACCATGATGGATGATCATTTTCATGTGTTCTTGGATTCGGTTAGTGAGAATTTTATTGAGTATTTTTGCATCAATATTCATAAGGGAAATTGGTCTGAAGTTCTCTTTCTGTGTTGGGTCTTCATGTGGTTTAGGTGTCAGAGTAATTGTGGCTTCATAGAATGAATTGGGAAGAGCACCTTTTCTACTTTGTGGAATAGTTTGAGGAGAATTGGAATTAGGTCTTCTTTGAGTGTCTGATAGAACTCTGCACAAAACCCATCTGGTCCTGGGCTTTATTTGGTTGGGAGACTATTAATGACTACTTTTATTTCTTTAGGGAATATGGAACTGTTTAGATCATTAATCTGATCCTGATTTAATTTCGGTACCTGGTATCTGTCTAGGAATTTGTACATTTCATCCAGGTTTTCCAGTTTTGTTGAATATAGTCCTTGGTAGTAGGATTTGATGATGTATTGGATTTCCTCAGGTTCTGTTGTTATGTCTCCCTTTTCATTTATGATTTTGTTAATTAGGATACTTTCCCTGTGCCCTCTAGTTAGTCTGGCTAAGGGTTTATCTATCTTGTTGATTTTCTCAAAGTACCAGCTCCTGGTTTGGTTGATTCTTTGAATAGTTCTTTTTGTTTCCACTTGATTGATTTCAGCCCTGAGTTTGATTATTTCCTGCTGTCTCTTGGGTGTGTTTGCTTCCTTTTGTTTTAGAGCTTTTAGGTGTGCTGTCAAGCTGCTAGTGTGTGCTCTCTCTAGTTTCTTTTTGGAGCTATGAGTTTTCCTCTTAGGCCTGTTTTCATTGTGTCCCACAAGTTTTGGTATGTTGTGGCTTCATTTTCATTAAACTCTAAAAAGGCTTTAATTTCTTTCTTTATTTCTTCCTTGACCAAGTTATCATTGAGTAGAATGTTGTTCAGCTTCCATGTGAATGTTGGCTTTCCGTTTTTTATGTTTTTATTGAAGATCAGCCTTAGTGCATGGTGATCTGATAGGATACATGGGACAATTTCAATATTTTTGAATCTGTTGAGGCCTGTTTTGTGACCTATTATGTGGTCAATTTTGGAGAAGGTACCATGAGGTGCTGAGAAGAAGGTATATCCTTTTGTTTTAGGATAAAATGTTCTGTAGATATCTGTCAGATCCATTTGTTTGATAACTTCTGTTAGTGTCCATCTGTCTCTGTTTAGTTTCTGTTTCTAGGATCTGTCCATTGGTGAGAGTGGGCTGTTGAAGTCTCCCACTATTATTCTGTGAAATGTAATGTTTGCTTTGAGCTTTACCAAAGTTTCTTTTAATGAATGTGGATGCCCTTGCATTTGGAGCACAGAAATTCAAAATTGAGAGTTCATCTTCTAAGATTTTACCTTTGATGAGTATGAAGTGCCCCTCCTTGTCTTTTTGGCTTAGAAGAGAGGCCCATTGGACTTGCAAACTTTATATGCCCCAGTACAGGGGAACGCCAGGGCCAAAAAGGGGGAGTGGGTGGGTAGGGGATTGGCGGGTGGGTATGGGGGACCTTTGGGATAGCATTAAAAATGTAAACGAGGAAAATACCTAATAAAAAAAATTAAAAAAAAAAAGAAGTCTATTTTATTCGATATTAGAATGGCTACTCCAGCTTGTTTCTTTGGATCATTTGCTTGGAAAATTGTTTTCCAGCCTTTCACTCTGAGGTAGTATCTGTCTTTTTCCCTGAGATGGCTTTCCTGTAAGCAGCAAACTGTTGGGTACTGTTTGTGTAGCCAGTCTGTTAGTCTATGTCTTTTTATTGGGGAATTGAGTCCATTGATATTAAGAGATATTAAGGAAAAGTAATTGTTGCTTCCTGTTATTTTTGTTGTTAGAGTTGATATTCTGTTCTTGCGACTGTCTTCTTTTATATTTGTTGAAGGATTGCTTTCCTGCGTTTTCTAGGGCACAATTTCTGTCCTTGTTTGGTGTTTTCGCTTTATTATCCTTTGAAGGGCTGGATTCGTGGAAAGATACTGTGTGAATTTGGCTTTGTCATGGAATACTTTAGTTTCTCCATCTATGGTAATTGAGAGTTTTGCTGGGTATAGTAGCCTGGGCTGGCATTTGTGTTCTCTTAGGGTCTGTATAACATCTGTCCAGGATCTTCTGGCTTTCGTAGTCTGGTGAAAAGTCTGGTGTAATTCTAATAGGCCTGCCTTTATATGTTACTTGACCTTTTTCCCTTAACTGCATTTAATATTCTCTCTTTATTTAGTGCATTTGTTGTTCTGATTATTATGTGTCAGGAGGAATTTCTTTTCTGGTCCTGTCTATTTGGAGTTCTGTAGGCTTCTTGTATGTTCATGGGCATCTTTTTCTTTAGGTTTGGGAAGTTTTCTTCTATGTTGAAGATATTTGCTGACCCTTTAAGTTGAAAATCTTCATTCTCATTTACTCCTATTATCTGTAGGTTTGGTCTTCTCATTGTGTCTTGGATTTCCTGGATGTTTTGAGTTAGGATCTTTTTGCATTTTCTTTGATTGTTGTGTCCATGTTCTCTATGGAATATTCTGCACCTGAGATTCTCTCTTCCATCTCTTGTATTCTGTTGCTGATGCTCGCATCTATGGTTCCTAATTTCTTTCCTAGGGTTTCTATCTCCAGAGTTGTCCCTTTGGGTTTTCTTTATTATTTCTTCTTCCATTTTTAGATCTTGGATGGTTTTGTTCAATTCCATCACCTGTTTGGTTGTGTTTTCCTGTAATTCTTTAAGGGAATTTTGTGCTTCCTCTTTAAGGTCTTCTACCTGTTCACCCGTGTTGTCCAGTATTTCTTTAAGTGAGTTATTAATGTCCTTCTTAAAATTCTCTACCAGCATCATGAGTATGACTTTAAATCTGAATATTGCTTTTCAGGTGTGTTGGGGTATCCAGGACTCGCTGTTGTGGGAGTGCTAGGGTCTGATGATGCTGAGTGGTCTTGGTTTCTGTTAGTAAGATTGTTAATTTGCCTTTTGCCATCTGGTAATCTCTGGAGTTAGTTGTTACAGCTGTCTCTGGCTGGAGCTTGTTCCTCCTGTGATTTTGTTAGCCTCTGTCAGCACTCCTGGGAGTCCAAATCTCTCCTGAGTCTCAGTGTTCAGAGTACTCTCTCCTGGCAAGTGTACAGAGGTCTGGAGCTCATCTCTACCTCCTGGCTGAAGATGAAGACCTGAAAGGGACCCTGTCCCAGAAGCTATGTAGCTTCATGCTCTCCTGTGCAGACTGGTCTTTTGGGGGTCCCGGGATACAAGATGACATTCTCACCTGGTCCCGTGGACAGAGAGCCTTCCCTGGAGCCTGCCTCTCCTCTGGTGGGGGAAAGTGCACAGAGGTCTGGCTCTCAGCTCTGCTTACTCGCTGAAGATGAAGGCCCGAAAGGGACCCTATCCCAGAAGATATGTCGCTTCTACTGCCAGCACGCTCTCCTGCAATGAGACTGGTATATCCTTCTTGTGCCACAGATGTTGTCACTTATAAAAAATACAAACTGGATCATATGGAAAAAATAAAATTTATCTTTTCTTCATAAATTATGAAAAATGACCTGCATTTGCCTTGGGCTGTGCTATGAGCAAGAAAGATAATATTCACTGTCTGAAGGCACTGAGAAATATCTTGGCTATTTCTTAACAAGGTCATAATTAAATACCATGATAATATATTAATTAAATGCTAATTCATAAAGTGAAAAATCTTAGGTGCCATAAAACCTTCTTTTTAATGAAGCTCTATTAACACCTAGATGTCATGTGTTCTAGAAATTCAGAGAGTTCTCCTTGTTCACATTGCTTTAAACAAGTTGAAGCAATTACAAAAGTGACATAGAAGAGATAGAAATTGAGCTAGAATTTCAAGGTAAATGGGCTCTAAACAAGTGATAAGATCAGTATTGAACCAATCACACTGCTTAAGACTGCCAAAAATATTATGTCTTTTAGAAGTGCATCTCAAATTTAAATCCAGGGTCAGAGATACAATAACTCTTTTAGGTAGGGAAACTCCATCAATGCATGAAGATACTCATTCAGTTAGATGTGCTGACAGGTAGAAACTAGACACATGGTTTAGCTAAGACTATTTCAAGCATTTATCAAAACCACTACTCTAGAATTCAACAAAACTAACATAATCTTTGAACCATTTGGAAAGACAGATTGACAAAAAAAAATGTCATTGTTGACAGCTCTCTAAAAATATAAACTCTGATAAGCATTTGCAAAGTCATCAAGTCTGTGGGGTGTGAATGTTTTTAAGTGAATTATATTTATAGGCAACCAGTATTAATTGAAACCTTTAGGGTAATTTCTTGGAACTGCAGTCTACATTCACACTCTTAGTCATAGTTTCTCTTCTCTTCTCTTCTCCCATCCCAGATTTTTATTCTCCTATGCTCAGATTCTTTTAGTATGTTGTTATAAATTTTTATTGAAGTGTAAGTGTATAAATCTTAAATGCATGACCTGAATACATTTTATTAAGTGAGAATTTCACTGTAAAAACATTCACATCAAACAGTACAATAGTTATTAGAGTAAAATAAAGTCTTCCATAGGCCCATTACTTAATATCTAGCACAAGGTCTGCTTTTGACCTTTGTATAGAAGAAATTACACAGTATGTACTCTTGAGTGTGACTTCTTTGATGCAAAAGTAGACATATGAGATGTGCCCATCTAGAATGTTCCACTGTATGACTGTACCAAATAATTTTCATGAATTCATTTGTTGTTTATTGGTGCTGAGGCCAGTTTTCAGCTGTTAGCAATCATAAACAACAATAAAATATATTTATATAAATATTAACATATTTATCTTTGAAAATATATTGAGATGTAATGATTTTAAGTCACACATTCTGAGTACAATTAGCCTTCACAGATAATGTCAGGGAATTTTATAAAACAATGGTTCTAGTTTAAACCACATAATCTCTTACAGTTCCAGTTTCTGTACATCGTGCAGATGTTGGTACTTCTGGGCTTTGACTTGTTTTTATTTTATCCATTTCAATAGGCAAGTATTAGATTCTAAAAATAGTTATTAGGTGCATTTCTCTCATGATTGATGACTTCTAATTGTTTGAAAGACAACTTCATGTCATCTATGTAAAGAATTACCTGTTTTTTTATTGATTTTGATAGGTTGCCTGACTTACTGTGGATTATACTGATTATTATGTTCTATATACAATTGTTTGTCGTTTGTATATATTTTCAACAGATTTTTCCCCCCTTTTTATTTTAAAGGCATTTTAATAAAATTTTTCTTCACAAGATTTTCTTAATTTTTATATGTTTTATTAAAAGTCTCTTCTTTCAGCTGTTAGCTGTTTTTCTTACACTTTCTCCTTGAAATCTTATTGATTCATAGCAGAATCAATCAGGTAGGAAACTTAGGTTAGCATGTAAATTTTCCCCTCTGTCACGCTAATAATGTAGCTCTTCTCTTAAATATTACCAATTGCTTTCATTTTATTAGATGGAAAGTTTGTCATATATTTTAAAAGCTAATACACACTATGAAGTCATCCTTTTTGGCCAATGCATATTGCATTGAGTATTGTAACTTAGTAAAACTTGATGTCAGGCCATGCATATGCTCTGATACTAGTCTTACCTTTTCTCGAGGCTATACTTGTTCTTTACATTTTAATATGAATTTATAATTTCTTTCTCAATTTCTACAAAAGTAGAAGCTGAGAGACTTTGGTTCAAAGAGACAGCATATTTATGAATCACTTTGTAGAGAATGTTTATCTTCACAATAGCAAGGCAGCCAACCTGGCCTGGGGGTGGTGGGGTACACCTTTAATCCCAGCACTTGAGAGGCAGAGACTGGTATCTAATGAGATCTAGGTTAGCCTGGTCTACAGAGTGAGTTCCAGGACAGCCAGGGCTACCCAGAGAAACCCTGTCTTGAAAACAAAAACAAACTAATAAAAAATAAGCCAACCAATTCTTGTCTATGCAATATTCCAATATTCAATAATTTATTTATGTATTTTGGTTTTATATATTTTAATATCAAATACTTTGTTCCTTGAATAAAATTATGCCTAAATAACTTGGAAGTGGTTTTTGAAAATCCTACAAATCAAGTATTCCAAAATATTTTAAATGTTTACTTATCAGAATGTAAATATATCCTTTCACAATATATATTTTCAAAAATCAGTCAGATTTATTGAAATATTATTGATGTAACATCTAGTATACTGCTTTTTAAATTAATTGACATATTTACTTTTCATACTGACCACAGTTTCCCCTCGCTCCTCTCCTCTCAGTCTCCTCTGCCTACTTCCCCATCTACTCCTCCTCCATTGGATATTAACCAGTCTTGGTATAGCAAGCTGCAATAAGACTAGGTGTATCTTCTGCTGTCAAGGCTAGACCAGGCATCCTGATTAGGGGGAAAGGTTACAAAATTAGTCAACAAAGGCAAGCAACAAAGTCAGAGATAGCCCCTATTACTCCTGTTAGGAGTCCAACATGAAGACCAAACTACACAACTATTTCATATATACAGATTATCTAGGTCTGTCCCATTCATGCTCTCTTGTTGGTGGTTCAGTCTCTATGAGGCGCAAATGGGCCCAAGTTGTTCATTCTGTAGGTTTTTTTGTATCCTTGGTCCCTTTGGCTCCTACAGTCCTTCCTTCCCTCTTCCACAAGACTCCCTGAGCTCTGCCCAATGTTCGGTTGTGAGTCTCTGCATCTGTTTCTATCAGTTGCTAGGTAAAGCCTCTCTGATGACAGTTATACTGGGCTCTTGTCCGGAACTATAGCAGAATATCATTGACAGAATCAGAAGTGGTTTCCCTATGGCATGGATCTCAATCTGAACCAGTCATTGGTTGACCATTCCCTCAACTTCTGCTCCATATTGACCCCTGAGGTCAAGGGTCCTAGAGGCAGACTGAATTGTAGGTCAAAAGATTTGTGGCTGGGTAGGTGTTGAGAATTCTCTATGTAGATAAAAATGTACCCTATTTTTTAAAATTATATTTAATCTTTCTTTTACACTTCAGATTCTATCCCTCTCCCAGTCCACCCTCTGAGTGTTCCACATCCCATACCTCTTCTTCCTCCCACCCCACCCCCATCTCCATGAGGATGTCCCCACCCTCCTCACCCCACCAGAAGCCCCAATCCCTGGGGCCTCCAGTCTCTTAAGGGTTAAGTGTATCTTCTCTGACTGAACCAAGACCAGGCAGTCCTCCACTGCGCATGTGTTGGGGGCCTTACATCAGCTGGTGTATACTGCCTAGCTGGTGGTTCAGTGACTGAGAGATCTCAGGTGTCCACGTTAATTGAGACTGCTGGATCTCCCACAGGGTAACTCTCCTCCGCAACCTCCCCAAGCTTTTCCCTCAACTCTACTATAGGAGTCAGCAGCTTGTCCATTGTCTGGGAGCAAATATCTGCATCTGACTCTTCCAGCTGTTTGTTGGGTCTTAGAGCGGGCAGTCATGACAGGTCCCTTTTTGTGAGCACTCCATAGCCTCAGTAATAGTGGCAGGTCTTGGAGCTTCCCCTTGAGCTGGATGGCACTTTGGGGCTGTGTTGAGCCTCCTTTACCTCAGGCCATTATCCATTTTTGTCCTTATAGTTCTTACAGACAAGAACAATTAAGGGTCAGAGTTTTTGACTGTGGGATGGCAAGCCCATCCCTCACGTGATGCTCTGTCCTTCTGATATAAGTGGGCTCTACAAGTTCTATCTCCCTACTGTAAGGCACCTCATCTAAGGTTCCTCCCTTTGAATCCTGAGAATCTCTTGCCTCCCAGGTCTCTGGTACATTCTGGAGACCCACCCCCACCCCTACCATCTCCCACCTCCTGAGGTTGCCTGTTTCCATTCTTTCTGCTGATCCTCAGGGCTTCAGTCCTTCCCCCTCACACACACACCCAATACCTGATTGTGTTCCTCTCTTCCCCTTCCTGTACCCTTTCCCATCCATGAGCCTTCCTCCCACCCCCCTCCTGTGACTGCTTTCCTCACCCTCCCAAGTGGGACTGAGGCATCCTCATTTGGGCCCTTTGGCTTGTTAACCTTTTTGAATTCTCTGGACTGGATCCTGGGTATTCTGTACTTTTTTTTCCATGCATGTCTTTTTGGGTCTGAGTTGTTTGGTTTGATGATGTCTAGTTCCATGTGTTCTTTACATATTTTCAATATCAGCCCTCAGACTGATGTGGGGTGGGTGAAGATCTTTTCCTATTCTGTAAGCTGCCAATTTGTCCTGTTGACAATGTCCTTTCCCTTACAGAAGCTTTGCAGTTTCATGAGGATCCCCTTGTTAACTGTTGATCATAGTGCTCATGCTATAGTCATTCAGAAGCTGTTTCCTATTCCAATGTGTTCAAAACTATTCCCCACTTTTTCTTCTATCGGGATTAGTGTATTTAGTTTTATGATGAGATCATTGATACACTTGGACTTGAGTTTTGTGCAGAGTGATAGATATGGATGTATTTGCATTCTTCTCTATCCATTTAGACCAGCATAAATTGATAAAGATATTTTTATTTTCCATTGTATAATTTTAGCTTCTTTCTTTTAAATGATGCCTATAGGTGTGTGGATCTACTTCAGGGTCTTTGATTTGACTCCATTGATCAACCTGTCTGTTTTTAGGCAAACACCAGGGAGTATTTTTATGGCTATTGTTCTGTAGAATAGCTTGAAATCAGGTATGGTGATACCTACAACAGGTCTTTTATTGTAGTACACCATATTTATGGGTATAATATGATGATTTTGACTTCTATCCATATAAACAATCCTGTAATACAGATGTTCAATAACCACATAATACTCCTTTTAAATCAAGCTACTACATATTATCTGTGACATCCTCAAGTATACTTTCCAACATTATAATCTATTTGTCCTGTTCTTTAATCATCTATAAATAGAATCATATATGAAGCAGATTTTGCATTGATGTCTAACTAGCATACAAAATGGCTGCATGTATATCATTATTCTTTGCTTCCATTCACCCCCTTATGCTCTCTTGTTTCTTTTCTTCATCCCATTGGTATTGGTATATGATTATATCAAATGTTTTTATCTGTTCAAATGTGCATTGATTTTGCAGATTTCCTGATTATCAACTACGAATGAATGATTATCAACAATGAATCTGTGGACTTCCAGTGTTAACTCTGACATAGATTGAATAGTACTACTCCTATAATTGTAAGAAAGGGTGGTAGAAACTGAATATGAATCGTTTACTTTTACAGCTGATTAAATGAGACCACCAAGCACACATGAACCCCTAAATAAGGAACTGCATGTGTACCCAGACCAGAGATCAGATTTGCCTGTCTGGAAGAAACACCTCTAAAGCCATACAGTGGTGAGAACACCAAAATGGTGATTTTTAAACATTACTAGAATGACCATGACAGAAACTCCTGAAAGCTATATGGAAGCTTAGG
Organism: Mus musculus; assembly: GCF_000001635.26. Lineage (NCBI taxonomy): Eukaryota > Metazoa > Chordata > Mammalia > Rodentia > Muridae > Mus > Mus musculus. The sequence continues at coordinate 17,160,840 of NC_000076.6, forward strand.
TTATGGACCGTCTAGTATAGAGTTCCAATCTACCACAGTCTCGAGGAAAATATAAGAAGATAAAGATGAGATCACTTCTAGCTCTTGCTGAACAAAATAGAAATAATCACTTTATCTAGAGCAGTGGTTCTAAGCCTTAGAATGCTATGACCTGTATTACAGCTCTCATGTTGTGGTGATGCCAAACTATAAAATTTATTTTATTGCTATTTCATAACTGTAATTCTGCTATTGTTGTGAATTACAATATTGATATCCAATATGCAGGATATCCAATATGCAACCTCCTAAAGGGGATTACAAACGATTGGTTGAGGACCACTGATCTATAGCTTCTGTACAACAAAGCCAAATTTTCCAGGGGAAAGGAGGAGGAGGAGGAGGAGGAGGAGGAGGAGGAGGAGGAGGGGGCCAGACTAGGAAACTAGTCCTACTTCAGCCTCTCCAAAGTTTCATCTGAAAAAGTAGAGCTTTAAACACATAAAGGGAATGCAATAGACAGAAAAGCCATTGAGTAGCTAATCACAAAAGGGACAAGTTTGGTGGCACATCTACGTCTGAAAAGTCCATAAAGATGAAAGGCAGCATCAAGACATATGCACAACCATGTAATCGGATGTTGCACCTTTGCTTGTTGTGTGAAATATTCAAAAAGCAATCCTCGCTACCACCAGCATGGTACTGATGGACAGGCTGGTCTGTTCTGAGCCCGACATCTCTGACTCAGAGCTCCAAAGTCTCTCCACTCAACTTGCTAAGTTCCCAGGGTAGGCCACTTACACTCACACCACATGCTTTCAAATTCCCGTGGCTGGCTGGGGTGCCCTGCCAGCGTACTTTTCTCTGCCGTGTGAAGGAAAACGCCACACAATCTTAGTTTAGAATCAACAGGTAACACAACTGCTGGTGCAGCAACAAGCATCCTAATTTGTAAGCTATTCTAAGTTGTAAATCCTCCAGTAGCGGATCCCCGTGGATCCACCACCTGAACCTGGGGCCTCTCCTACCTACATTGCGTCCTTCGCGATTTCTCCCATCCAAAAGGACGTACCTTTCTCCCGCCTCCCCTCTTCTTCTTTCTGACCAGAAGTCCCGCCTACTCCTTACCCAGTGATTGGTCCCCTGAAATCTGTATTCGTTAGTGGAAGGTGAATCCACATTTTCTCAAAGATAAGGCTCTAGCAGAATAGTGGATTTCAGGTGAATCAATAAGATACAGATTCACTCTGATGAACTCTTAGGAAAGTCCAAAATCAACAAGAGATCAAATCAGATACAGTAGAATCATTTGTAGCCTCCCAAGCCTAATCTATAGCAAATATTAAACACACATTTTCAAATAACATGAACCTAAGTCCTTACATATCACATAAGTTCATACACTTCAGTTCCTACAACCCAGTTCAAAATTCAGTGCCCAGCAAAAATTGTAAGACATGGGAGAAGAAAGGAAATAAGGTTTAATGGGAAAAAAAGCACTAGAATCTGATTTAGGTATAACTCCGATGTTGAAATTATTAGAGAGTAGAATTTAAAATACCTGGGATTACTATTTTATGGGTTCTATTAAAATCTGTCAGACAAAAGGGTTAATAAAAGCAGAGATGTTGAAACTGTGAGAAAGAATTGCAGATAAGTTCAGAAACAAACAAACATAAAAATTGCAATGGAAAATAGAAATTTAAAAAAAATGTGTTTATGATCTCATCAGATTTGACCTGATTAAGCAGGGAAAAACAAACCTGACCTTGATGACAGGTCAAAATGACCTTCCTGAACTGCAATTTAAAGAGAAGAGCAAGGGAGCAGAGATTAAGAGCTGTAGGTAAATATCAAATGTTGCAACATTTTCTTTTCTTCATTGGAACATCAGAAAAAGAAGAAAGTAACAAAAGAATATCTCAAGTAAGAATGACCACGAATTTTCCAAAACTAATAGCAGAAGCAAACACTTAGGATGCTGAGGCTAACATCAACAAATTCTAAATCTTCAAATAGCTTATTCAAAACTAAAAGAAAATCTTAAATCAGATGGAGGGCATATTTTCTGAGAGTCAAGTATAAGAATGACAGCTGATAACACAACAGAGATTGTTGAAGGACATGAGAACAAAGTACCATACTTTAAGGTGTTAAGGAGGGTAGTATAATGCTATGTTCTTCTAAACGTAAAGGAGGTAGAAAGATGCTGTGAAACAAACAAAGCCTGAGGGAATTTGTGTTCTGTAGACCTACCTTCAAGGTGTTCAAAGGAAATTTTTCAAAAAAATGAAGTAAGGACTGAGAAATAAGATCAGTAAGGAAGTGCCACTACATAGATAAGAGTTTGATTTCTTAAATCCAGGTACAAAAACTCAGGCTTAGTCAAACATCTTGTACTCCTGTCCTGGGCAGTTTAGAGTCAAGCTGATCCTTTGGACTCAGTAGAAAGTCATCTGAGCCTACTTGATGACCTCTAAGCTAGAAAGAGTTTGTCTCCTACTCTGCCAGAGCCTGACCAATACAGATGCAGATGCTCGCACCCAACCATCGGACTGAGCTGGGGAGCCCCAATGGAGGAGATAGGGAAAGGACTGAAGGAGCTCAAGGGGCTTACAACTCCATAGCAAGAACAACATCAACCAACCAGATCCCCCAGAGCTCTCAGGGACTAAACCATCAACTAAAGAGTATACCTGGAGAGACCCATTGCTTCAGCTGCATATGTAACAGAGGATGGGCTTATCTGGCATCAATGGGAAGAGAAACCCTTGGTCCTGTGAATGCTCGATGCCACGATGCCACAGTGTAGGGAAATGCTAGGGCAGTGAGGTGGGAGTGGGTGGGTTGGGGGGAGCACCCTCATAGAAGCAGGAGGATGGGGAAGGGGATAGAAAATTTGAGGAGGGATAAACTGGAAAGGGGATAGTATTTGAAATGTAAATGAAAAAAACACATTCAATAAAAAAAAGAAAGAAAGAAAAAATGAGTTTGTCTCAAAAATAAGGGAACCAGCTCCTAAGAACTAGCAGTTGAGGTTGTAGTCTAATCTCCACATAGCATACATAAACAAGGACAGGAACATCTACATATATACACATACCAACACAGAAAACACACATACATACACACACAAAAAATGACGCGAAAGGAAAATAATACAGAAAAATTTTGGGGGGGGGGACATAAGAAAAAATCATTAGAAAAAGAATAAATGGGGAAAAATAAGTATGCCTCTTTCTGCTGTCAATCAACAAGTTGAATAAAGTTAATAACAGTCTTTGGAATTATATATTTTTGGTAAAGACAATGTTACAAAAGACAGAGGGGGATATCTGGTAATAATTGGAAATATTCTTTTATCAATTATTTGTACCTTATAGGAAATGGCATATTACTTTTAAACACATGAATATTAGTTTAAGACATATATCATAAACTCTAAAACAACATTAAAATATTTTGTAAAGAACTGTGATTGATAGTATATATTAAGAGACCCAAATGGAATCACTTACAAATCTTTAACTAAAAACAGGATAGAAAAAAAGGCTCTGGCCACATATAGAAAACAGTTACAACCATGGTTGATATTAATCCATTAAAGCATTCACCATCTCAAATGTGAATAGTGTAAAGATTACAAGACAGAGATTAAAATGTTAGACCTGTTGGCTCTTATCTGCCATCTTAGCACTTAGGGAGCAGAGGCAGGGGGATCACAAGGAAGAAGATGGCATGAATTAGACAGTAAGTCTTTGATTCCAAAAATCAAAGTAAAGGGGAAAGGGGCGTAGATTATCACAGAAGGCTTTTTAGAAGCACCCAACAAGACATTCTCTTTAGTAAACATATAAACAGTAGATAAAAGCAGATGACTGGAGAAAAATACACTACCTTACTGATACTACAAAAATCTCTTTTAAAAAGTAAACTTAAAAACAACAGTGATCATAAAGAACAGGTCAGTTCTCATCCCCCAGACAGACACACACACACACACGCACACGCACACTCACACGCACATGCACACACACACACACACACATACCGAGAAAAAAACAGGATAGTAGCTGTGTGTGATGTTACCAATTGAACATGAAACTGATAAATCTGAAGGGGAAACAGACAAGGCCACTATTATGTTCAGGGATTTCAACTGACTTCTGTCAGCAATTGATAGATCAAGCAGGCAGAAAATCAGTAAGGATGTCGTTGACCTGAACAGCACCATCAATCAATTTGAATATTCCTTCCAACAGCTGCCAAATACACATTCTTCTCAATCTCGATGAAGTATTCTCCAAGATGGACCATATTCAAGCCATAAAACGCACATTAACATAGTTAAAAGTCCAAAAATAATATAAATTATGTTGTCAGATAAGCGGGTAATTAAAGTAGAAATCAATAACAGAGAGAGAGCTGGAAACCTTCCAAATAATCCATGTATCAAAATGTTCCTCAAGAGACACTGCAAAAACAACATCTGTCTCAATGAAAACTTACCTAAACTCCTGGACATTGCGTACAATCTGTGTTGAAAGAAAAATATATCCAATTAAAGGAAAGTACTAGGAAAGGGAAAAGGTACAAGATCAATAAACTAAGTTTCCAACATAGAAACTTTAAAAAAGGAAACAAATTGAGCTTTAATGCAAGTAGGATAAAAGATAATAAGATGATTAGAGAAGGAGTAAGATTGTAATCAGGAAACCCCATTTACTTGACAAATTACCAGGATCTAAAGTAAATAAATCTAATATAAATATTTGTGTAGACGATTTGGTAACAACACTTTCTTTTTCCTTTTGGGGATGTCTCAGTTTCACTTCTATTTTGTGATTAAATATCCTGAGATAAAGCAATGGTGAGGGAAAGGGGATTATTCATTTTCCAATTCCAGTTTATAATCCATCAGATCAGGAAGGTAGAAGGGACTTGGGAGAGCCAGTCACATCACGTGCTCATTCAGAGCAGAAAGAAACAAACACAGAACATGCGTGTTTGTTTGCTTGCTTGCCTACTTGCTTGCCTTCAAGCCTGATTCTTAGTGCTTGGCTCAATTTTTCTACTCTTAAATTGTTCAGGACCCATTGTCTGAGATTTGGTGCTGTCCACAGTTGGCTAAATCTTCTCACATCAGTTAACTTTATAGAGAAAATCAAGAACCCACAGTCTGTCTAAGCTCTGCCTACTATTACATTAAAAATATTTATTTTATTTATTATTGTTGAATTTTAAGTTTTTAGGTACAATAAATATAATTGTATGTGTTTTCATACTCATATAGGTACACACATAAACATAGAAAGAGAGAGACAGACAAGGAGAGAGAGAGAGAGTCATTTGTTTCTAGAAAATGTATATTGTTCCTTTAAGACCTTACTAGGCTGCAAATATGACTCAGTAAATTGATTGTCACTCATGCATGAAAACTTGACCTCAGATCCCAAGTCCCCATGTAAAACCTGAGTGTGGTGGCATGATCTTATAATTTTAGTTTTTAATAAAAGGAGAGAGGAGGACTTCCTAGAGCTTGCTGGTCAACCAGTCTAGCAGATTGGGCAAAATCAAGGTTCAGTGAAAGACCTTTTCTTAAAATATAAGGGAAACAGCAATGGAAAAATTTACTTGACATTGATCTGTCTTCCACACACATGAGCATAGGCACAAACATGTACATATCAATGCACGGCAAGCATGCATTTACAAAGAAACAACAACCATTATAGGAATAAGAAGATTGAATGTGCAGAAGAACTACGTGGAAGTAAAAAAAAATAATAAAATAAAATAGGACAAAAATCCATTTATTTCTTGTCATATTAAATTGGGTGAGACTCTAGCATGTGGCTAATTAATAATATGAAGATGGAGCCGGGCGTGGTGGCGCACGCCTTTAATCCTAGCACTCGGGAGGCAGAGGCAGGCAGATTTCTGAGTTCGAGGCCAGCCTGGTCTAAAAAGTGAGTTCCAGGACAGCCAGGGCTATACAGAAAAACCCTGTCTCAAAAAAAAAAAAAAAAAAAAAAAAAAAAGAAAGAAAGAAAGAAAGAAAGAAAAAAAGAAAGAAAGAAAGAAAGAAAAAGAAATAATAATAATATGAAGACTGTTCAGACTTTCTTGTTCTAGATATTAAGGGAATGTATACACTTTTCTAATGTTAACTGTGACCTTTACTACAGTTCCTTTGTATGCCTTTCATCATACTCACAAAATTCTATTACAGTACGAGCTTGTCAAGAGTTGCTGTGTTTTCTCTAGTGCTGGTGATGGGACTATGCATGCCCTTAACAAAGCGCTATACCATGGAGCTACATTACCAACCACTTTTTTAACTTAAATGACAATTAAGTCCCATAGTTTTTTCTAGGAAATGATGTATGTAATTTCACTTGTAGTGGTTCATTTATATGATTCAGATGAACTACTGAATCAACTTAGAATTCTTACAGTGAAATCCACATTGTAGCAATCATTTATCCTTTTTTGAAAGTGCTAGATTTCATGTGTTAAATTTCTATTAAGTATATTGTATGTGTATGAAAATTATTGATCAGTATTTCCCGTTCCTAAAATGTGCATTTATTATTGTCGAAACAAAATAGTACTGGTTTCATAAAATGAGGTGAGACATATTTCATCCTCTTGGATTTTCTCAGAGTAGATGGGTATGGACTTTCTATGAAGTGCTTAATAGAATTCACAAGGGAAGCCATTTGGACTTAAAGTTTTCTTTCTAGGAAGTTTTTAGTTAGAAAATATTTCAAATATATTTTAGTCAAGCTTGGTTTTTTTCTTTTGTCTTATGTAGTCTTTAGTAATTTGTGTTAGGGTCTGCTTGCTTTGGTGCTTCTCTGTCTCTCTGATAGTTTAATGTATTTGAATAAATGCGTTCACAGTAGGTGAGACTTCCAGATCCAACCTGCCAGTCTCATCCCAGCTCTGCAGCAAACTGCCTGCTATGATATCCTCTTCCTGTCTGCACCTTTCTCCAGTGGATTCGGCAGATCTCTTTCTCCAAACTTCCTTCAAACCACTTATTGCTTTATCCCAGACCACAACTCCAATAGGCATTAACTTGGAAGTCACAAGCCACTTCTGCCAGCATAGCAGCAGGTAGGCTAACTGAAGATCTTCACTTTGTCCTCCATCCCTCCAAATCTAATCCCCTGCATCTCATCCCTCTCTCTGAATCAGACCTTTTTCTGTGGTCTCTTCATTCTCTGTCCCCATTCCCAGAAAATGAGTAGATCCTGGTAGGATACCCTGCTGACTTTTCTCCAGTGAACCCCCCTCACAGCAGCCTCTTAGCCTATCCCCATTTCTAAGTATCACTCCCAATAGAAACATATTTTATCTGAAATAAAACTCCCAGTTGTTACATCTGTCAGAATCCCAGAATAATGTCCTATTTGGCAACATACAGTTACCTCACCCTCCTAAGAACTAGAGAGGACAAGAGAAATGAAAGCAAGGAACAAAATATCCAACCAACAAAAACAAGATGAAATATTAATATCTAGAATTACCATTTTTCAAAATTCAGATACCTAGATGCCAACATGAAAACACAATCAACAACAGCCACAGCCGCACATCTCCATGAGAGCAGAGTACCCCTACCACAGTGGGCACTGAGAATTGCAACATACTTGAAGCACAAGAAAAGACTTGAAAACAGCCTCTGTGAGTGTGATAGAGGTCCTTAAAGAAGAAATGATTAAATCCCTTGAAGAAGTCTATGAAAAACAAAACAAACAAACAAAGAAAAAAACAATGGAAGGCAATGACTTAAAAAAAAAAGTTCAGGAACTAAAACTGGAAATAGAATCAATAAAGGAAACCCAAACAAATGGAAATAAGTATATCAATATTTTAGAATCTCAAAAAAGAACCTCAGAGGCATGTTTTACTAACAGAATATAAGAGATGGAAAAGATGATCTCAGTCATTGAAGACTCTATAGAAGAAATAGAAGTAAATGTTAAATCTAAAAAAACTACTGGCAGAAAACATCCAGAATATCTGGAACACTTTGAAAAGGCCAAATCTACTAATAATAGGAATAGAGAAAGGAGAAGGATCCCAGGTCAAAGGCACAGAAAATATTTGCAACAAAATCATAAAAGGAAATGTTCCTCAATCTAAAGAAGAAGAAGAAGAAGAAGAAGAAGAAGAAGAAGAAGAAGAAGAAGAAGAAGAAGAAGAAGAAGAAGAAGAAGAAGAAGAGGCAGCAGCAGCAGTCTTGAGTCTTGTAAGGCACTATAAGCAGACAATGTCAAATACAATGGACCACAAAAGAATGTACTTTAAGCACAGAATAATCAGAACACAAAATATATAGAATAAAGACATAATATTAAAAGATTCAAGAGAAAAAAACCAAATGACCCATAAACTTGTTAATGCCAGACTTCTCAGTGGAGACTCTAAGTGCCAGAAGGGCCTGCAAAGATGTTTTTCAGACACTAAGAGACCACAGATGTCAACCCACACTGCTATACCCAAGAAAACTTCCAACCACAATAAATAGAAAAGGAAGACATTTTATGACAGTACCAAATGGAACCAACATCTATCTACAAATCCAGCCCTACAGAAGATCCTAGTGGAAAACTCTAACCTAAAGATGTTAAATACATCTAAGAAAACACAGGGAATAACAATCCCAGACCAGAAAACCAAAAAAGGGAAAACATACATACACATGCATTCACACACACACACACACTGTCACCACCAACAACAACACCAGCACCACCACTATCACCACCACCACCACAACAAAATAAGTCATTAACAAACACTGCTTATTTATATTTATTAATGTCAATGGTCTCAATTACTGAACAAAAAGATAGAGTAACAGAACGTATGAGAAAGCAGGGCTCATCCTTCTGCTGCCTCTAAAAAACAAACCTGAACCTTAATTTAGACATCGTGTTAGGGTAAAAGGATGGGGAAAATATTGATATCAGAAAAAAATATGCTTCAAACCAAAACTAATCAGAAAAATGTAGGAAAAGACACTAGATACTTACCAAAAGAAAAATCCATCAAGAAGAACTTGCAGTTCTTACCATCTATGCACCAAGCACAACAGCACCCAAGTCCACTACTGAAGTCTAAATCACTTACTGACCCTTAACACACTAACAATGGGTGACTTCAATACCAACAATAGATAGAACATCTAGACAAAAACTAAACAGAGAAATGATGGAGTTTTATAAACCTAACATATTTATAGAACATATACCTTCTTCCCAAGTGCACAACACAAAACAGTATACCTTCTTCTATGCTCATCATGAAAACTTTCTCCAAAACTGACCACATACTTGTCAAGGTTATAGGTTGTTCTTAACAAAGGGACAGCAAGACCACATTGCTGAAGGCAACATCTACACAACTCAATGAACAGAAAAAATTCAAGCTAGTGCCTACATAGAGCCTTCACCCCTGCGCTATAGTGTCTTCGGTATGTACTCTTCATATCACCAGAGGAGAAATGAAAACACCAACCCAGCCACAAACTATTTGATCTACAATGGTGTCCTGCCTGTAAGATATGCTGATGCAGTAGTGGCACAAAGCTATGGGAATAACCACCCAATATCTGATTTGGCTAAGGCTCATTCCAAAGGATAGAACCCATATTCAATACTACTTGGGTGACCAAGAACTTGATAGCAGAAAGCACAAGTAAAACCAAATACCTCTGTTCTAAAACAAAACAAAACAAAACAAAACAAAACAAACACAAACAAAAAACAAAAAACAAGAAAATTATAACAATAAAATAACTCCTTGTAACATTCTGCTGTATTCACAGATCAGTAACTTGTTCAACCATCATCATAAAAGCTTCCTTCTGAAGCAGATTGGAACAAATACAGAGACCCACAACTGGCAAGTATGCAGATAATTTGAGACCTTGGACTATTCAGCTGTCAATGGAACGTCTCCATCAAATCCCTCCAATATGGACTCAGGGAACCCTGCAGAAAAGAAGGCAAAAACAAAAACAAAACAAAACAACAACAACAACAACAACAACAAATCCACAACATCCATAGAGGATGGAGAACATCAAGTATACAAGACCCCTCTAAGTCAAGGATAGATGCACATATAGCTCACAGAGACTGAGGCAGTATGCCCAGGGCCTGAGTGGGTCTGCACCAGATGGAGTCCTATTGCTGAAAGGAGAAATGTTCACATGCCCCTATCCCTAGCCCAGAATCGAATGCCAATATAATAGCCACTTGCAAATGAAAAGTTAGTTTCCTCCAAGGGAATCCCACTGGAGAAACATACTACTCTTAAAGGTAGGCCACATGCTCAGGTCAATGGAAAAAGAACTCAACAAGTTTTTGGAAGTTTCTTGTCTCATAATGTCATGTCAGGGACTTTCTAGGTTTTTAATTGTTTTTGTTTTTATTTTATTTCATTAGTATCCCTTAGAAACCTGTTTGTTTTCTAATGAGACAGAAAGAAAGGTAAATCCAGATGGGTGGGCAGGTGGATAGGAACGGGGAGGAGTGGAGCGAAGAAAAAAATCGTAATTATGATATATTATGTGAGAAAAAAATCTATTTTAATACAAGTAAAAGAAATAAATAATGAAAGTTGAAATATTAATAATAGTGAATTTGCCTATTGTTTTCTTCAATTCTAAGAGCTACTAGAGGATATTATTAAAAAGTACTTTTAAGGAACACATATATTTTGGATTAATATAGCTTCTATAATGAAAAACAGTACTATTAATCTTTGCTGGAATTTTTATTTTTATATAGTATGATCATTTTTATAATCCACATCCTAATAATTTAATCTTGCATATTTTTTCCCAGAGTTTCACATTTATTGTGCTTTCAGTTTCAGTTTTAAAGAATCATTTCTACAAGCAACACATAGTTGATTAGTTTTAGTGTCTCACAATCCCTGCCTGGACTTTGCTTTTCAACCCTGTTTAAACCTAAGAGCTTACACAAGGCAACTGCTGTGCCACTGAGCTACATTCACACTTTTGTGTCTGCCTCTTGATGGAACCACAGACATTTTGTACTTTTCGCAATTAATCACATGGTCCTCATTTGACAATGCCACTTGCATGGTCGGGTTTTGTTTTATTCTTTTCTTTTGTCTTCTTTTTGTTTCTTTTTTTTAAATATCCCAGTTCATGTTCTCTGTTGGATCATTAGATTAGTTCTTTGTTTTTATTCATGGTTGGCCCAATACTTTAAAGTTTGCTTCTATTTTTTTTTACTTCTCAATGCTTATCTTAAAATAATATAGCACTTGCTCCATTCATTCTTTCTTGTTCTTTCTACAATTTTCTTTAACCTTTTTTTTTATAATCTGTAAACATTTAACAAACATCAAAACACCTTGTCTTTTTTTTCACTCCAAGCCCATATTAAGATAAATAAATATAATAACAAACTCTTAGATTATAGAAGAAGAGCAAAGCTGTTCACATGTTCCACTTACACCATACTAAGATTGTGTCTTCTGAATCCAAATTTTAATTTCATATTTTTTTCAGCTTTCATAAAGAGATGACATTCACACTTCAACAGTGCCGGCTTCCTGGCAAGCCAACATCTCTACTTATTCTACGGGAAAAAAAAATTCTTTCAATCTTTAAGATTTGAAATTAGCTTTTAAAGTTTTGGTTATACAATTCTAAGTTAAGACTTTTGGTTTTTAAACTGTCCTTTATTATCTTTCGTCACACTCTTGTTGTTGATGTTGTTGTTGATGTTGATGATGATGTTGTTGTTGTTGTTGTTGTTGTTGTTCTTTGGCTGTTCCCTTTTATATTCTCCTATATGTAACATGTCTCTCTCTCATTTCAGTACCTTCTCTTTATCATTACTCTCTCTTAGCCAATTTCATTGCATTTCTCTATGGATATTTCTTCACTTGAGCTATCATGAAGAAAACGGCCTTATAGTTTATTTTAGTCTTTGAATATCTGTCTTTTGCCTTATTGCACTGGAGACGACTTTTATTGTGTCACTGAATAAAACAATGTTTAGTTTCATTTTTGTTGCTGTGATAAAGCCCCTCACCATTAGGAGAGAGAAGACTTATTTTAACTCCTACTCTAACTTACAGTGTACCTAATGTGGGCAAGTCAGGTGACAGGAAGTTGAAACAGTAGTCATATCATATCCTTATCGAGGACAGAGATAAATACTTGCTCATTTCCATGTGCTTACTTTTGCTTCTGTGGCTTTCTCATCTCTGATGCAGTCTGGACCCCAAGTCCAGGGAATGATGCTGGCTAGCCACAGTAGGCTGAGTATTCCCAAATCCATTAAGGCAATCAAGAAATCCATTATGAAGACTCTTTCCTGAGATTACCTCCATTTGGCTATGTTAATAATCAGGAATTTTGTGTGATTTCCAATCTTGTGAAGAAAAAAATATGGAACATACCTTGGTTCAAACTCTATGAGCAGAGAAACATTTTTGGATTAAGAGCATGGTCAACTATTTGCAAGGAGCAATCAAGTGCTTGCTTGTTTAAATGTTGCTTCATTTCAAATTCTGGGTATAATCTGGGTGTGAATGACACAGATTTCTTTATTTGCACATCAGTTTCAACTGTTCATATTATGATATTGAACTCATTGCATCACCTTTAAGCCCAACATGTTTCTGACATGTAAACTTTGCTCTCTAACATGTCACATCCATTGATGAGACCACTTCACTCGAGCACTTCCAGGGACAGGCTGCATCTTATATTTGACTTTTTTTTTCACTAGAAACATCATTAAATAACTCTCAACTCTGCATATATCTGTGATGATTCAAATATTCTCTAGAGAGTCCTTCAGTCACAATCATCACTTATGAGTTATATTAGATTGAGTAAAAAGAATCAAAGAGGGAGTAGATGACCCAAAGCTACGATGTTAGTTACTATCAGAAACTCTAGGTACTTATTGCTCATCAGTCAATTAATCTAGGTGCCAGGAGGTCACATGACAGCACCTACAATTTGGATAACTGGGATGAAAGAAGATATGAGGAAGCTTACATTTCATAAGCCCTGCCTTGGAAAAGATATTACTCAGCAAATGCCTGTGACATTTTTACTTAGATTCTTCTGGCTGCAATGTATTCACCTGTCTACACCTAACAGCAAGGGGCATTAGAGAGCTTAGGAAACACATTGGTTTTACCACTTACCAGCTTGCAGCCATTGCTGTGGACCCTGTGATTCATTTGAACAGTTCATTTGTTTACCTCTTCCTCATAGGTCTGTTTACAGTATCTCTGGCACAACTAACTTCTCTCTGCAAGAGCTACTGAGAGCTCCTAGAGTTTGCTGCTGAGTGCGCGGGGTGTGTGTGTGTGTGTGTGTGTGTGTGTGTGTGTGTGTGTGTGTGTGAGAGAGAGAGAGAGAGAGAGAGAGAGAGAGATTCAAATCTCTCTCACTCACTTTCTCATTCTCTCTGTCTCAGACAGGTTTTTACTGCTAAAAGCCCTGAGGTGACCTCAAACTTAAACAATCCTCCTGCCTCAGCCTTCTGAGTTTTAAGATTACTGGTATGGGCTACTATGCAGGGATCCATATCTCTTTTGATTCGTCTCACAGAATCTCTTAAGAAATTTTTATGTTTTGTGTTTTATAATTCCCGATGTAGTGGAGTGCCCTGCTAACAAAAAGTGTTCCATTCCTCTGTATCTTGGGTGGGAGAGAAAGAGAAAGAGAGAGACAGAGAGAGAGAGAGAGAGAGAGAGAGAGAGAGAGAGAGAGAGAGAGAGAGCTACTTGCAGCCTAGAGTTCAATTTTCCCAAGGACAGAAAAACTGTTTTTTATATTCCACATGAATTACAAAGGACTATTAAGTAAGGCAAGTATTACAACTTTTGTTTCATTTTCTAAACCACAAGTAAGCGTCCTAATAGTTTTAGCATAGAAAATTGAAAGAAAAAAGACACTAATTTCAGCCTATTAAAAATCACTAGCCAGATGTTGTAAAAAGAACCACTAATGAAAGGTCTCTCTGGTGAGTCTGAAAGTTTCTTTATACTCAACCTAATGCTCTTTAAAAGAATATCACATTTCATTGACATACGAGGCATTTGAGTTGAATTAAAAGGCTTGAAAGACACCCTTCTCTGAATTGAAGTCTAAGAACTGTTTTTGATGTTTACCCATTTCCCTAGGACTCTTAGTTCCCTCTGCCATAAACTGTAATTCTTCCCAATTTGAATTAACGCCATTCAATGTTTTTAATTAGCCCCATAGTCAAGATGTTGCACTCCAGGTCCAGGTGAAGCTGGGTCAACAGTCACACTTGGAGTGTGTTCCCTCGCGGTGAAGCAAGCATTTAAACCATAGTTAAGTTAAAAGGCAAACTATGCTTTTTTTTTTGTCCAGAAATACAAAGTATAGTAAGACAAAGTAACTAAATAGTGTAAGAGGTCAGCTTCACAAAAACTTCAGCTGTCATCAGTTTCTATTCTAGATTCAACAACATAATTCATAGATACAATCTGGTAGAAATAGACTTATGAAGCCAGTAGCTGAGTCTTATTTAAATAGATGTGGCATAATTGTTAAAACCTTATCTTCACAAATAACTAAACATTTTCCTTCATTATAGTTTTTTCTTCTCAAACCAACTATGTCACCATTCACGTTTTCATTCTGAGAGCTATTGCTTGCAAAAGTTCTCTTTCTACTTATTCACAGCAAAGGAATGTCTTTCCCTACCCCCCACGATTCTGATACGATGAGGTAACTTTGAACATTTGTGTGCATAACTCATTCTCCTCACTCTGGGAAAACATGAGCTGCTTGGAGCAGAGCAGCAGATGCTAAAAAAAAAAAAAAAAAAAAAAAAAACCTCAACACTGAGGCTAACTGTAGGTTCATATGTTGAAGCAAAAGAGACAATTTAACATTTTCCTTTCTCCCTCACCTTCAGTTCAAAGAAAGGAGTCTATTCAGCTAATTGTGAAAGTAAGGACATATATATATATATATATATATTTCTTTTTGGTTTTTCGAGACAGGGTTTCTCTTCATGGCTCTGGCTGTCCTGGAACTCACTTTGTCGACCAGGCTATCCTTAAACTCAGAAATCTGCCTGCCTCTGCCTCCCAAGTGCTAGGATTAAAGGCCTGTGCCACCATGCCCAGCTAGGATATTTTTTAATCTAGGAAATCAGAAAGGAAAATGTTGAGGCTATGACAAAGCCTCAGAAAGGGGCAAATCATCTGCACTAATACTACAGAAGGCAGAGAATTTAAGATCAAAGATGAACCAACTTTGATAACATCTAGCTGAAGCTAAAATATTGATGGCCTGACTTTTCTAACAGTGTAGAATAGGTTCTGCCTAGGTGCTAAAAGACTCTTCTCTGGTTTCTGCATTGGTTTTCCTACGCCTTAGAATGAGCTATAGATTAAAGCGATAGTAAGTAAGATATTCAGTAAGAATTGCCTGTACTGAAAGCTCTCACAGGGAAAATGACAAATGCCAGGCCAAAAGCCAGAAAGTCACATGATCAATGCACAGGGAGTTGACAACTTTGAAACTGCTTGTCTCACCAAGAAAAATAAAAACAAAAGAAACCAAACAAAACAAAAAATAAACTAAAACAATACCAAAAGACCTAGGAAAGTCTCTTGCACACAGACATCCGTATAGGTTTCTGCAAACACTTATTTAGGGTCTGTGAACCATTATTATTTCCTCTTGTTCTCTCTTACCTCATACTTCAGCCCTGTCGCTCACAGCCTTACTGATTTTCCCTTGGCCTTTCTCTCCACTTTCCTGAGAATTCTCCTGACCTTTATGCATCTCATCATCTTGCACTTCCATCTTCCTCTTGTCATTTGTCCCCAATAAATATTTCAGTAGTCACAAGTCACATGAAAAGTGTCACTGGACCTATTAAAGCAAATTAATTTGGCCTATCGCCTCTCTGTCCAGGTGATACATGCTATGTTTTCCTGATATTGTGAGACATGTTTGAAAAGTTGACAAGTTTCCCAAAGCACAGGAGGCAATGTCTAAGGTTTCTAAGGTATATTTTTCATAAATATGCTTTTGCTCATGCCTACAGCATAAGGACTATCTACTTAGCAGCCCTATGGGTCAAGATTGTGCAAACTGATTCCATGTACTGATGATACCTGTAGTTATTGGGGTTTAATGGAAACCCACAGGAATTTCCAGATCCACGTCTCCCCAAACAAGAAATTGGAAGGGACACACGGATAGACATAGAAGAAAAGCACATATTAAGACAGAAAACACTTCAAAGAGATGAAGTAGGCAAGGCAGAAAGATTAGAAGCTCAATAGTCCATGTGCCCAGCAGACTGGGACATTTATCAGTCAGTTGCACCACACACACAGTGCTTTGTGTGCATGTTCTGTTGTAAGTGGGCCTTGGTGGGTGGGGTTTCCAGTAGTCCTCTCTGTCAATTGTTTTCTTTCATATGCTAAATTTGACCTCACTCCCTGCCCTTCTCCCCTGATACACTAAATTGAAATAAATAAAGATTACCAGAATCAAGAGCAAAATAAAATTAGGCCCAAATAAAATCTCAAATATGTTTCCAAAACCACTAACATTATTGAGAGAAAGAAAGAGAGAAAGGAAGGAAGGAAGAGAGGAAGGGAGAAAGGAAGGAAGGAAGAGAGGAGAGAAAGAAAAGTAAGAGAAAATCAGTACCTGTGGTGTGGTCAAAAGTTAAATTAATTTCCTTTTTGTCGTTAAAATACAAGTCAATAACAGCTCTCCAAAGAGGTGACCAAAATGGAAGCTTTTCTAAACTAATTGTGTTGTAAAACTATTTGATTACAAAAAAAAAAAAAAAAAAAAAAAGCCAATCAAACGTGTTCCAGAGAGCAGTTTGGAAAACTACACAGACATTCCATAGACATCATCATCAATGTCTTTAATCTTTATTGAACTGTAAGGCTATTCATTAAAATAGTGAATTAACATAAAGAACAGCTACATATATGAAACCCCATTTAATCACCACTCTCCAAAATGTGGCATGCCAAGAGTGAACCTAAGATTTATCAATGTGCATATGCATTCAGGAATTGAATGTATATATGAAATTCTTCCCACCATTTTCACAAATATACGTTATAACATAGAGGATATTTTGCTTTCCTTGTTAACACGTTCAAGCCTCTATAACAAAAGTCACAGATAATTAATTCATTAGTCACAAAGCAGTTGCATTAAAATCCTTTATTTCCTTCCTCATTCTAAGAAAACCCTGTAGAGGTTATCTCAGTTCAATTTTGTTTAAAAGTAAATGCAATGGACTAAAAACTAGAAATGGTGGCTTTGTGTCCAAGCCCTTAACTTACACAGAAGCCACACAAAGTAACTGCCCAAACCTGCTTTTACATTGGACTTTGAAAATTCATCTATGCATAACAAGCAGCTGATTTCCATCTTACTTGTCTATGATCAATTCTTTCTCTAATTTTCCATTTTATCAACCTCCAACCTGAGGCTCGTGATCTCTTTTAGAGTAGAAAAAAATACCTCTTCTGCAAGCATTGAAATCACTGAAGCAGCTCATCCTCACAGAATAAAGCTTACATATAACATGTGACACGCTGTAAGCCCCATGCTAGTCCAGAATAAAATAGAAATCATACATGAACTGAAATCTGGCATGTTTCTTGAAGCACAGCTCAAAGGTAATTCTAAAGACATTTACATTTAAAAGAAAGGAATTAATTTCTGTACCTTGAAAAACCATACATAATCTCTAGAAGTTTTGAAGCAGCTGAATTTTATTAATGGCAAAATAAAAGTGTAATTTGTATTTTTGTAATGTGAAAGATGCATTTTTTTTAAATTCAATAAACATGTGTTGATATCTGCAACTTTCTTTAAGGGTAAAATAAATGAGGAAGCCATCTTGTTTTCCACCTCACTGGCTCTAGCCTGCTATAGGAGATCACCATGACAACAGGAGCTGATTTGCCTGGTGTGAAGACAACAGTATAGGCCTCATTTCCTAAATGCATGTTTCTACTGAAGTAGAATCACCAATTAAAAGACTCTTTTCTGTCCTTGGGGGCTTTACAGATGTAAATGGAGATGGGAAGCTGGCTGGTCAGCTGCTACACCTCAAAATGCCTCCTGGTTATCAGGACATAAGAGGACCCACCTTTAGATTGTTGTAAAAATTTAAGCCTAGATGGTTCTAAATTATACTACTTTAATTCTCAAAACCAGTAGACTTGCTTGAAATTGTGAGCTACTGTCTTTCTTATAACTTGTTATAACTTTTAACCCCCCCCAAAAAGAAACGTGTACTGAATGTCTTTTTATGTCCTTATATTATGACATAGTACAGTTTTATCTTTCCATGGCACATGTGTGAATAACAAATATGGAACAGAATCATGAAAATTGAGGGTTTTCTTTTTATGATTTTTAAAATGTGAATTCAAAAGTGAAATTTAAATATTCATCTGAATGTATTTCTACAGAATGTCTTTATGATTTAAAGTAAGACAATACAAAGCAGAAATTTTTAATTACCCAAACTCAAATAACAGAATTTTCTTTGCATTTAGGAACTGACATTATTTTGACTTTAATTTGTTATGATTTTAAAAAGAGAACTGTGCGTGCATCTGTATTAGAGGACAAGAAACTAGAAAATGTAACTCAGATGTTTCTTAATAAACATAGCAATTTTTAAAATGTCAATCAATATTATTTTTATATACAATGATAAATAACTGTTTGACAGCTATCACCCTAAGGGATATGATTGTATGAATTTCTCCTTTTTGTAGTGACTTTATAGATGCATATTTCAGTTTTGACATCTTACTATCCTTCTTACAAATGCAATGCTATAAATACACAGGAAGTTGCTCAAATACTAGTGATTTTTATATTAAGGTAAAACATATAAGAAATTCAGCAAAATTAATTCTGAGAGAAAACTACACATTTCTATAAAAAAGCATATGATAATGGCATATGTTGTCAAATAGTGGCATTCAGAAATTATGTGCCCAGAATTCACAGCACACACTGGCAAATTTTCTAATGTGTGTTTGTGTTTAACTGTTTCTTTGTATAGCTAATTAAATGTTTGTTGCAAAGTCTCATGGGAGACTCATTTGCATATACCTTGTTATAATGGCTAAACACATTCTCCCTAAGTATCGCCTGATGAATAGATATTTCACAAATGCTTGCCATGGACACAACAACAAACTCCAAACACCTGTGATTATGACTGTGCTTCAGCCAGTGCGCTAGCTGCATAATTAGCCTCCTTCAGGAGTCGCTCAGTTGTTTATGAGAGGTTATGAGAACACCACCATATCTTAATTTTCAATGTTTAATGACTTGAATCCATACTTTAATGTGAATTCACACACATTATCAGATTTTAGGAGAAAATGTCCTATTAATATATAATGCCATATAATGTCAAGAAAAAGCCCTCTCGGAGTACTTCACAGGAAGTAAGATATTAGTAGCTGCCTTCCAACTTTAGTTAGAGAGTAAAACAGCATGCAGTAGCCCAAAAGAACAGAATGTAAGTTAGGAAGTCACACTAGCACATATATGAATGAAAGCTGCAAAGTTGTGATGTGTTCTGAGCTCTATAGACACCAGATGAAAGCGAACGCCTTCACTCCATTGATTTCCTATGAGTAATTGGTGGGTTAATTAATAAGCCCCTGACACATTCGAATAAAACCTTTTGCAATCCAAATACTGTTTTGCTATTTTTTCACATTATTTCTGAATCCTTTAAATACGTCTTCCTACATTTTTAACATGCATCATCTGTAAATTTTTTTTAATTGTCCTTTCCTGTAGATAATTTTAAAGCCCTAAATTAGGATTTTGGAGGATGGCTCAGTGGTAATGGGCTTGTCTGGTAGGTCCTGAGCTCTAGTCACAAAATTGACAAAAGTAAAACCATCCCATGTAAAACTATGGCAGGCTTCTGTCAATGTCCATTGTAGTTTTTCATTGAGTGCATTTTACCTCATAAAACAGCAAAACTTAACCTGGCTTTAAAAATGCCAGGGTTTAGTGGATGCTGCATTTAAGGTGAAAAGAATCCTGGGCATTTCCTTCAAAGAAAAAATCTAAGATCAGTCTCAATGATGGCAGCCAAGCTGCTTATACATGAACAAATCCTAGTAAATCAACTGTAGTAAAAGAATGATGTACAAATATACATGTGCACATGTGGGAACCCATTCTCGCCTGTGCGGACATGAGTCAACTATATGTCAAGGCCACATGTGACCTCAGATGTACCAACTACTTAAAGTACGACTATGGAATAAGATTGGTGTGAAAATTAAGAGTACCTTCATTGTTTTCTATATTCCTCCAAGTTTTTATAATAATCATGACTTACTTATATACTTATTTATTTAAATTTTCTGTTAGTTTGTTGGAGTGGGCATGCATGTGGAGGTCAAAGGACAACTTTTTGGAGTCAGTTTTTTTCTGCCATCTGAGTCCAAGGTATAAGACTCTGGTCATGAGGCTGGGCAGCAAGAGCCTTTACCTGACGAGCCTTCTCACCAGCCCCGTATTTATTTAGTTAATTTTTACTGACATATTTATAAAACAACTGAAGCCATTTCATTAAAGAAAATGAAAAACAGTCATTTATGTATGCAGCTAGAGATAAAATACATACTATATTTATATTACTAAAATTATATTTCAACCAATGTATATATTTAGTATGTGTGTTAGAGTATGCCTGAGCACTCTGCTATTACCACATCACATGAGATTCTATCCGAGGTGTCACCTAGACAGCCCTGAAAAAAGGGTAATCTCTCAATGTTTTAAAATACCAATTTTAATTTATCATTTGGCTATGCTGCACATGGAACTTGTTAAATGTGGTGTTTTGGGTTTGTTCATTTTTTTTGTTTTGTTTTGTTTTCTAAGACAAATTCAGGCTGGCATTGAACTCTTGTTATTCTGTTTTTTTCTGCCTCTGCCTTCCAGAAATTTTATCATTATAGCTATGCACCACTATGCCCAGGCATCTTTGCAATCTGTGTAAAGTGTTTACAATAGATCCTGGCACTTTATGAAAACATTGTAAATATAGTATTTAATTAAGTAATGAATTCAATATGAAGTTATTGCAAGAGGGCCCCAGCTATCTTAAATCTTTGGAACAAAGAAAGTTACAGGCAAGTCAATAAATAAAATACTATAAATTACATATACATACGTATAGATAAATAAACAAGAACTACTAAATGTGTTCTGACAAACAACGTTATAATTTATGTTCCAATTGAATGGAGAAACAAACTAAGATGTATATGTAAAGTACTCCTTACAATATTCTCTGGGGAAAACCGTGTGAATCAGCAAATACAACACAAGCTCCATCTTGGATACTGCTCCTTGTGGCAGTTTGAATAAAAATGGCCCCCATAGGCTCCTATGGAATGGCACTATTGAGAGATGGGGCCTTGTTGGAGAAAGTGTGCCATTATGAATGGTCTTTGAAATTTTAGCTCAAACCAGGCCCAGTGTGTCTCTCTCTTCCTGATGCCTGGTGATCCAGATGTAGAACTCTCAGCTACCTTTCTAGCACCGTGTCTGTTGCATGCCACCATGCTCCCCACCATGACAATAATGGACTAAACCTCTGAAACTGTAAGCCAACCTCAATTAAATGTTTTCCTTTATAAGAGTTGATATTGTCATGGTGTCTGTTCACAGCAATAAAAACCCTAACTAAGACACTCCTGATAGAGTCTCAGGAGATGCAGGACTTGGAAGCAGTAGAAACCTGAGTCTATCACAGATAACCTTTTCTTGAGTGGCCATGAAATAACCTATGCAGCCTGCTCCAAATTGCATTTCCCATTCCCTCCCCCTATTCCTCCCCGACAAATAATTGAACTTCTTCCAACATTCTAGCAACCTCTGGTCTAGCAGTGGTACAGATGAGTTGACACTCTCAGACTTTTGAAGAGCAATTTGGTGCTCACCCCTAGATTATTTGTGGGGAAATAGCATACTGCACACATCACTAAAACTGCAATAATAACACGAATTTAGTCATCTGTCATGACTTCAGGAGAGATCATCCTAGCATGTGAGATGTAGTCAGATCAAGGTCAGCATGAAACAGGTTCAGACAAAACTTATAATTCTCAGAACTTCTGAGATTTTGAAAGTGTAAGTAAGAAATCAATGACATCTGTTACCCCAACACTACATGCTATCCTCTGAGTCTGTAAAATTTGTCTCCTCCATTTGTACATATGCGTCAAGATTCAATTCACATAATGATAACTATAATCCTTTGGGGAGTTATCATTAGTATGTTAAAGACCCATACCCCCTACCTCATTATTATGATGGCATCATGTGACAATTCTTTTTGTTTACATGTTTACATATAAGGCACTACTTTTTAGCTTTTAACTTTTTGGTTTTGCTTTTAGGAGCAGAGATTTTTTCCTTTACATAAACTAGCATCTGGCATAAACTCAATATCAATGACCCAGTATCATTAACCTATGATCATTTGGGACTATGAAAAAGCACACAAAATGTAAAAAAAATCCATCATGAATAATTCATGAAGTGGATCACAAAGGATTCCCTCAGTAGCCTATGTATGGTTCCAAAGATATTGGAAAAGTTTAACTTGCACTTGAGTAGACTAAGAATGTTTAGTAGGTTATAATTAAACAAATATGTGTGCAAATGGTTTAAAAGCATATTAAGGAAGTGATACAGGTAAGTTAGAGGGACTAACTCATGGCAGTAAAAGATAAGGCGCAGACCTAAGGAACTCAGCTCAGTTCTGTAACACAGAAGCGTAACACAGAAGCGTTTTTTATTCTACAGCACAATCAGACTTCAGGATTTTTATGGTCCTATATTGGACAAGGAAAAGCAAGCAGAACAATAAATCCTTCTATGTTGGTATGTTGTGTCTTGGTAGGCAAACAGTTTACACTGTCTAATAAGCAAAACAATTTCAAGTGCATGGTTGATGAAGAAAATCATTTCTCATTCCTGGACATTGAGCCATGGAAAACAAATACACGTAAGCTTATCTGACCATGAGGCAGTCAAATCAATAATAGTAATAATAATAATAATAATAATAATAATAATAATAATAATAATAATAAAGTTAATAGTTTTCTAAAGAAAAATTAATAATTGAAGGATGCATTTTGGAAATGCTCCTTGAACTTTATCCCAACTCCATGATGTGACTAATGTTCATCTTCCCAAAATATGCCTCCTCTAATGTGAATAATTTCTCAATGCTAAAGAGCAGTAAACATCAAGGCAGCAAGATAAGTCAGGAGAGAAAGGTGATAATTTAAAGTCAATCCCCAGAGCCCACATGGTAGAAATAGAGAACTAACTAACTCTTGCAGGTTGTTCTCTTACACCTACATCTCTCTCTCTCTCTCTCTCTCTCTCTCTCTCTCTCTCTCTCTCTCTCTCACACACACACACACACACACACACACACACATTAGAAAAATAGTAAATGTTTATATAACAGTGGGTTCACCAATGGTGACCCTGTGGGTTGCATAACAGATTGCCTGTTTATCAGATATTTATATTATGATAGATAACAGTAACAAAGATACAGTTATGAAGTAGCAATGGAATAATTTTATGATTTGGGGTCACTACAACATGAGGAACTGTATTCGAGGGTGGCAGCATTAGGAAGGGTGAGAGCCACTGGTTTAGACACTTATGTAGTATAGTGTTGATAACTATCACACAAAGCTTTCATTTTAATAGCTTTGGCCTAATAAGGAGTTTAAATATTAACCATAACTGATTGTCCTACTGAATTCTACAGGATTTTATCTCGTGGGTTTTTCCATTCTGATGTGAATATGCTACCCTCATAAATAATTCTGAAAATCAGTGTGAGCTGCTGTAGTTATGCCTATTCATTCCTAGGTGGGTACGGCCTTTAGGTAATAAGAGAACATGAGACACCCACATAGAATTAAACCAAAGACAGAAAGAGTGGGGAAATACACAGACTTCCTTTCCAAAGTTTCTCACTGTTCAGTGAAATGGCACACATGTGAATGTACATTCCTCCATACCAACTCCTCTTTCCCTTTAAGAACTGGTTTCAAAGTAAACTGTTTTCTCCCAGCTAATCAGGAGGCTGTGTCTCCAGCCATGCCTTGTTAATCCTGGTCTTTCCCTAACTGACCCTACTGACTCTTTTCAGCCAGTCTCCCTTAGAAACCAATTCAGGATCTTACACAAGAAATGGCTTTCAGAGGCCATGCTGCAAAAACATATGCCACACTGACCAAAATAAAGCATCCTTTTTGCTTGAACAGTAGACATCTATAAATAAATGTTTCAATTAAACTAGCAAATCGGCATAAGTCATTTCTTTCTTTAACTAAAAGTTCATGCTGACCTTAGGATAACACCCATATGTTAAAAACCCATTAAATTCTTAGTTCTACCTTATTGGTATGAACTTTATTATTATTTAATCACATATATTTAATTCATATTTAGATTGTATTACTGCAACTGATCCATGTCCTTTCTGAAACAAAGAGGAACAAAAATAAACAAAGCTTGCTTCATAAAATTTAAATGAATCTATACTCAGGAAAGTACAATCATGTATGAAAGTAATGGGCTGGAAGACCACTACAATTACTTCCCTATATAGCCAGCAAAAGACCTTGAAAAAAACTTAAGCAGAATTTGTGCATTTTCAAGAGTAAATATACTCATATGGTCCTCCATCTCACAAATTCGTAATTTTGTTCTATACTCTTTTGTATATATTTAACACAATGTCACGCTCAATATGGAGTCTGAATAATTTTATGATGGCTTCATACATGGTAAAAGGCAATGAAATAGAGTTGCTGAATCTCTATGAAACCTCTTCCTTCTGTCTTCTGTCTTTCTTATACATTTATGCATGTGTATAAACACACCACACACACACACACACACACACACACACACACACACTAACACACACACACAAAAAACTGAAAAGACAAGTAACTCTTTAGCTCTTTTGTAGCCCAGCCTAAACATGAACAGATGAAGCACTGATATATTTTCAAATGTTCCACCATACTAAGAATGATGCAGGTAAGTGTGCACAGGGGCTCCTACCTAAAGGATGCTACTGTGTCCGGGCCAAGTCTTAGTTCATTGTCTCCTCACAGCTTAAGCAGAGACAGCATGATGGATAGCAGACCTATCCTTTTCTACAGAAAGAAAACACACCAGTTCATCAAGTGGACAAACTTTCTTATCTCTGAATTTGAAGACGGATTTGTCAAAATGATCTTTATGTAAGGGACAGCAAACTCCATAATGTCCCCCATAGCAATTTTACAGGCAATATAGATGTGTTCCACAAAGCTATTCCTTATATTGCTCTGACAGTAGCCGAGTACATTTTCAAAGCTGTAGTTCCATAAAAGCATGGGGGCAGGGTAAAGTTGGAGAGGACCAAGTAAAAGGAAGTTGGCAGAAAGACAAGTTACAAGAGTATGTCTTACTCTGTGTCTGCCTAAGAAATATTGACAGAAAAGTTAATACTTCGAATATGTTGCCCAACTGTCAGTATCTCCCCTGGGTTTCCAAAGAAGTTATCTGGCAGATCATGGCCAAGATGTAAGCCATGCCACCAGACAAACGGATGAGAAAGCTGCCACGATAGATTTGTGCTGTTCAGCAGCCAGGTGATGTGCACATAAAGTAGTCCGTAGGTAGGTTCTCCTTTCTCCATTCCCTTGGTCCTTCAGGAAAGTAACTGTGTGTTTTGAATAAATGGTTAGATGCATCCAAGTCCTTCCCCACAAAGTAGTGTGTGCTTCTGTGTGTACAGCTTATATGGATACCCCAACCCTTGCTTTACTCATAAAACATTAAATAGCTTCATGGAGAGTTAAGAGTAATAAAACTATATTTAAAAGCTTTATAATTTACCTAAAAAAATAAAGGTGAGAGATGTAAATTGTAAACGTGGGTATCTTGTCTATCGCTTCAAAACAGACCATGTCTTTTATAGAACTCAGAGAGACTTTGAGATAAAATCAAATTTTAATATTACCACTGATATAGTTTGTGCGTGTGTCTTCACCTTTGTTAATTTTGGTACAATTGCTTGTGAAATGCAAAAGGTTTAAAGGTTGTCTAGAAGAGGTGTTTTTACTTGGTGGCTACATTATGCTTTAAACACAATACACACTATTCTGTCAGTTTATCAACTTGTATACACACACACACATACACACACACACACACACACACACACAGACAAAGAATCCATAGCTAAAGTCCTTGAAAACTACAACTCACCTCAGAATTGAGTCCTGTCTTTTTTAAGAGATTGAGATTCTAGTTCATGCCACATACTATTTGTTTAATGATTTGTGGTACACTAATCCAGAAATTTATTATAAAACACCTATATAAATAAAAGGAAAAATTGAGATCTTCAGATCTTCATGGTTTTTTTTTTTTAAACTGGACTTCCTGTGGGTGAAAACATGTTTGTCTCTGTGTCTAAATGTATCTTCTAGAATCTTACGGGAGAGCTCTCCATACCCAAATCCTGCCTGGAGAGAGCTGGTCTCCCAGGAATGCTGTCACAATTCACTGGTGAGACCACCACTTTTGCTCTAATAACTGGTCCCAGAGGGAACCACCAGGAGACCCCAATAAACAGGAACCTCAGAGCACCTAGGCATAGTATCATTCCAGTTTTCATCAGCACCTTTAGCCAGGCCCTGTGACACAGCTCTCTACATTCAAATCCCACCTGGAGAGAACTGGTCTCCCAGGAATGCTGACACACCTAAGATCACAGGCTCACAGGCTCACAGGAGGGACAGGCTCCAGTCAGAGACAGGAATACCAACTAACACCAGAGATAACCAGAGGGCAAGAGGCAAGGGCAAGAACATAAACAACAGAAACCAAGGCTACTTGGCATCACCAGAACTATACCATAGAAAAAGCAAGAACGTAATCTTCTTTCAACACAAATAAGATAGTCACACAAACATAATTCCACCTCTAACGACAAGAATAACAGGAAGCAACAATCACTTTTTCTTAATATCTCTTAATATCAATGAACTCAATTCCCCATTAAAGGTATAGACTAAGAGACTGGATACATAAACAGGAACCAGCATTTTGCTGCATATAGAAAACATACCTCAGTGACAAAGACAAACACTACCCCAGAGTAAAAGGCTTGAAAAAAAAATCTTCCAAGAAAATCGTCCCAAGAAAGGGGCTGGTGTAGCCATTCTAATATCAAATAAAATCTACTTTCAACCAAAATTGATCAAAAAAGAAAAGGAAGGACACTTTATATTCATCAAAGGAAAAATCTACCAAGATGAACTCTCAATTCTTAGCATCTGCGCTCCAAGTGCAAGGGCATCCATATTCATAAAAGAAACTTTACTAAAGCTCAAAGCACACATTGTGTCTTACACAATAATACTGGGAGATTTCAACACCCCACTCACATCAATGGACAGATCATGGAAACACAAACTAAACAGAGACATAGTGAAATTAACAGAAGTAATGAACCAAATGAATTTAACAGATATCTATAGAACATTTCACCCTAAAAACAAAAGAATATACCGTTTTTTTTCAGCACCTCATGATACCTTCTCCAAAACTGACCATATAATTGGTCACAAAACAAGCATCAACAAATGCAAGAAGTTTGAACAAATCCCAAGCATCCTATCAGATCACCAGGGATTAAGTCTGGTGGTTTTCAATAACAACAAAAACTACAGAAAGCCACCATGAATGTGGAAATTGAACAATGCACTATTCAGTGGTAACTTGGTCAAGGAATAAATAGAGAAATTAAGGACTTTAGAATTTAATGAATATGAAGGCACAGCATACCTAGACTTATGAGATACAATGAAAGCAGTGCTAAAAAGAAAACTCATAGCTCTGAGAGTGCCTCCAAAAAGAAACTGGAGAGAGCTTACATGAGGACCTTGACAGCACACCTGAAAGAAAAAGAAGCAAATTCACCCAAGAGGAGAAGATGGCAGCAAATAATCAAGCTCAGGGCTGAAATCAACCAAACATAAACAAAAAGAACTATACAAGGAATCAACACAACCAGGAGCTGGATCTTTGAGAAAATCTACAAGATAGATAAACCCTTAGCCAGAATAACCAGAGGGAACAGACACAGTATCCAAATTAATAAAATCAGAAATGAAAGGGGAGACATAACAACAGGAAATGAGGAAATTTTAAAAATCATCAGATCTTACTACAAATTCCCATACTCATCAAAACCGGAAAATCTGGATGAAATGGACATTTTTCTAGACAGATACCAAATACCAAAATTAAATCAGGATCACATAAACCATCTAAATAGTTCCATAACCCTTAAAGAAATAGAAGCAGTCATTAAAAGTCTCCCAATCAAAAAAAAAAAAAAAAAAAGTCCAGGACCAGATGGATTTATTACAGAATTCTATCAGATCTTCAAAGAAGATCTAACACCAATACTCTTCAAACCATTCCACAAAATACAAATAGAACGAACACTACCCAATTAGTTCTAGCAAGCCACAATTCTTACTTAAAACACACAGAGACCCAACAAAGAAAGAGAACTTCAGACCAATTTCCCATATGAATATTGATGCAAAAATAGTCAATAAAATTCTCACAAACTAAATCCAAGAACACATCAAAACAATCATCTATGATGATCAAGTAGGCTTCATCCCAGGGATGCAGGGATGCTAAAATAGTCAGAATTCCATTAACATAATCCACTAAATAAACAAACTCAAAGAAAAAAAAGCCACATGATCATCTCATTAGAAGTTGAAAAATCATTTGACAAAATTCAACATCCCTTCATGGTAAAAGTCTTAGAAAGGTCAGGAACTCAAGGCCCATACATAAACATAGTAAAAGCAGTATACATCAAACCAGTAGCCAACATCAAACTAAATGGAGGGAAACTTGAAGCAATACCACTAAAATCAGGGACTAGACAAGGCTGCCCACTCTCTCCCTACCTATTCAATATAGTCCTTGAAGTCCTAGCCAGAGTAACTAGACAACAAAAGGAGATCAGAGATACAAATTGAAAAGGAAGAAGTCAAATATCACTAGTTGAATATGATATGATAGTGTTCTTAAGTGACCCAAAAAATTCCACCAGAGAATTTCTACAGCTGACAGCCTCAGCAAAGTGACTGGATATAAAGTTAACTCAAACAAATAAGTAGCCTTCCTCTACTCAAAGGATAAACAGACTGAGAAAGAAATTAGGGAAACGACACCCTTCACAATAGTCATGAATAGTATAAAATACCTTGGTGTGACTCTAACCAAGCAAGTGAAAGATCTGTATGACAAGAACTTCAAGACTCTGAAGAAAGAAATGGAGTACAGAACTAAACAAAGAATTCTCAACTGAGGAATACGGAATGTATGAGAAGCACTTAAATAAATGTTCAACATCCTTAGTCATCAGGGAAATGAAAACCAAAACAACCCTGAGATTCTAGGGCACCCCAGTGACTAAGATCAAAAACTCAGGTGACAGGAGATGCTGGAGAGGATGTGGAGAAAGAAAACTACTCCTCCATTGTTGCTGGGATTGCAAGCTGGTAAATGACTCTCAAAATCAGTCTGGCAGAAAATTGGACATAGTACTACCTGAGGACCCAAATATACCACTCCTGGGCATATACCCAAAAGATGTTCCAACATATAACAAGGATACATGGTTCTCTATGTTCATAGCAGCTGTAATTATAATAACCAAAAGCTGGAAAGAACCCAAATGTCCCCTCAACAGAGGAATGGATACAGAAAAGGTGGTACATTTACACAATGGAGTACTACTCAGCTATTAAAAACAATGAATTCATGAAATTCTTAGACAAATGGTTGGAAATAGAAAATATTCTGAGTGAGGTAATCCAATCACAGAAGAACACACATGGTATGCACCCACTAATAAGTGGATATTAGCCTAAAAGCATGGAATACCCAAGATACAATTCATAGGCCATATGAAGATCCTTCCATCAGAAGAAGGAAGATCAAAGTGTGAAAGCTTCAGTAGTTCTTAGAAGGGAGAACACAATACTCACCATAGGAGATAGAGGGTGGGAGAGACTTGGGATCAAGAGAGGAAGGGGAGTGGGGAAAAAAGATTCCAGGATCAGGTATGGAAGGAGACAGGAATGATATACAGAGGGTCAAGAATTTGAACAGAGGAATATAGCAATGGGGGATGGGGAACTGTTGGTAGCCACCAGCATGTCCCAGGTTCCAGGAAAACAAGAGACTCCCAGGACCCAACAAAGATGAGATTAGCTGAAATGTCAAACAAAGGGGAGGGAAAACCTGTAGAGACCATATCCAGAGGTTAGGCAAGGTTCCTGTGTGAGGGATGGGGCCACCCACTCATCTCCATATTTTTAACCCAAAATTGCTCCTGTCTAAAGGAAATATTGGGACAAAGTCTGGAGAATAGACTGAAGAAATGGCCATCCAAAAGCTGCCCCACGTGGAGATCCATCCCATATACAGACACCAAACCTAGAGACACTATTGTGGGTGACAAGTGCTTGCTGTCAGGAGCCTGATATAGCTGTCTCCTGAGAGGCTCTGTCAGAGCCTGACAAATACAGAGACAGATGCTCGCAGCCAACCACTGCACTGAGCATAGGGTCCCCAGTGGAGAAGTTAGAGAAAGGACTGAAGGGGCTGAAGGGGTTTGCAACGCCATAGGAAGAACAAGCATATCAACCAACCAGACTCCCCAGAGCTCCCAGGGACTAAATACCAACCAAAGAGTGCACAAGGAGGGACCCATGGCTCCAGCTGAATAGCAAAAGATGGTCTTGTGAGGCATCAATGGAAGAAAAGGCACTTGGTCCTGTCAAGGCTTGATTCCCCAGTGTAGGAAAATGGCAGGGCAGGGATGTGGAAATGGGTGTGTGTGGGAGGGAGCAGCCTCATAGAAGTGGGGAGTGGGGATAAGGGGTTTCTGGAATGGAAACCAGGAAAGGGGATAACATTTGAAATGTAAATAAATAAAATATCTAACAAAAAAAGAAATAAAAAATAAAAAATAAAGTGAATTAATTCCTAATAAAATAAAACATAAAAAATAAATGTGTTTTCTATATGGTTCTTGTGTGTGTGTGTGGTTTTTTCCTTTGCTCTTTTTGTTCTCTTTTGTTTTACATTAGTCAAGTTTGGTTCTGTTTTATCTTATTTTAATTTTGTCTTATTTTATTTTATTATTATCCTTTAGATGCTTGTCTTAGACATGTTGTGGATTCAGATGGGAGGGGGAGTGTGAAGGATCTCAGTGGAGCTGGGGAAGGGAATCTGTACTCAGAGTACATTGTATGAAAAAAACATATTCAATAAAAGAAAAACAGAACCTCTTCCCTGCCCTCCCCCCCCCCAAAAAAAAAGTCTTCAGTTATTGCTTCTCCTGCTTTGGCAAGTAGGTGAAAAATATAAATCAGGGATTATAGTGAGTTCACAAAGTGGATATAATACTATCTTTTTAAAGATGAAATTTAAAAGTAGATTTTATAAAGGCTTACTAGAGCCCTAAAGAAAATCTTAACTAGTATTTTTCATGATAGCTTTTATGAAGTTCACATTTCTATTTGACCTAAAATCTAGTAAACCAGTTGATGCAGGAGTGCCTGTTCTGCATAAAGTCCATTGATCTTTCCTCTGGCACTAAATTAACAAGATGTATAAGATTTATTACCTTATTTATTTATTTGTGTGTGTGTGTGTGTATGTGTGTGTGTGTGTGTGTGTGTGTGTGTGTGTGTGTGTGTGTGTGTGTGTGTGCAAGCCAGTGGAAAGCCTGGGGTATTAGTTTTCTCTTTTCCATAATCCGGATCCCAGTGGTTGGACTCAGGTCTTTGGGCTTTGGCAGCACTTACCTCTGTCTGCTGAGCCACCTTACCAGCCCGGCAATAATTACTTACCCCTGGCCCTTCGTGCCAAGGTCTCACTTTCTGTCACTAGTAGGCATGTCCTCAAAATGTAAAGAGACATCACAGAAAGCTGAGGGCATGCCAGGAGTTTGTAATTTGAGTGATTTTCATTGTGTGTGGCATGTGCCCTAATGCAGATGAGCAATATATCTCTTGTGTAAATGAAAGAAAATTTATTTCCAAAGTCACTTCTGATTTTATCTTGTTTGTTTTCTATAAGAAAAGAACAGTTAATTCATTTTTTATGTGAAAACTGGGTAGTGTAGACAAGGGGGCAGGGTTCTAAATTAGATCAACTCATCTTTTAATTCTGGCTTCTCCTGTTATTTGAAGGCTACTGAAATACATACATGCACATAAATGAACCCATTTTAAAGTCTAGACATCTTCCTATGTAAAAATGACTGAAAACCATCTTCTTGATTAAAGTTCACTTTTCTGTTTATTTGAAGAGAAAGAAAGAAAACATTATATTTTTCTTCACATGAACTTGTCCCTATGTAGAGGCTAACAGAGAAAATAGGTGAAAAAGGACAGGCAAACTCTGATATCACCTTCCCTTTCAACACTGAGTGCAGAGGAAGAGAAGTCTCACTCACAGTGTCATGTTTAAAGGTTATGTGTCTGCTGCTCAGCTCTGCACACAGCACACCAGGGGCAAAGAAGGTTGGGTCTTAACTTGACAACCACATAACCTCAGACTATCTTTTCTTTCCTCAGAATCCAGAAGAAAAGCAGAACTCCCAAGAGGCAAAAAGTGCTCTCCAGTCTAAAGACATGCCTATAGAATCAGACATTCCGGAGAAAATCACAAGTAAACCCTCAGTCTCATAGGCACCGTGTGTGGAACCTGACTCTTCTAGGGAAGAGAAAACTGGGAGGTTTGAAGTAGAAACTTCTTGTACTTTGGAAAATTAGTTATGCCAAATGATGTTTCACTGGGGTACACAAGTGAAGAGAAGTCTTGCTAAAGTGAACATGTGAGAGAATGTCTTACTGAAGCAGACACATGTGAAAGGTTGTTTGGATATAGCAGAACCATGAAAGGACTCTTTATGAAGGAGAATAAATATGACCCCACAGACAGTGAGAGACAAGCACTGAGCTTTGATTTGGTTTGCTCTGCCTTTCTATTCTTAGCTAAAGGTGCACATGTATTGGTCTGCCTTACAAAGCATTGTTGAGCTCAACTTGTAATATGCAGTCATTGAGAGAAACTCGTCCAAGAACTGCTCTCAAGGTTGCTGTGACAGCTTGGTGCTTTAGCAGCCTCAGGCCTACTGGCAAGTCTGATGATTTCTTCAGGATTAAACTACAGTTGCTGGTTCGTGCCTAGTGTCTGCCTGCCTAGGGGACTGATCTGCAGCTGCTGAATCGGGTGTTTGCTATAGGACTGAACTGCTGCCCAAGAAGATCGAGCTCACCCCTAATGAACTATTGCTGATCAGGTCCACTTCCCTCATATCCTCATAACCTTTCGCTTCCACGACCTCTGCTAGGTGGTGAGCTAGAAAAGATGTTGACCCCTTATTAAAAGTAGGTTGCAAAGAACGTATACCTACAGAGGTTGGTTTGAGGATGCCCAATCACAATAGAGTTAGCCAGGATCGAGCTATTCAAGGGTAGTCTGGAAGACCAGGCCTAATGTTTGTTACTCCAGTCAAACGGAATTGTGATGTGATATTCATATATCTCAGACATCTTCACATCCAAGTGCTACTAAGTTCCTGAAAAGCTGTTCTGTGTTTTTGTTTTTAGGTTTTTTTCTTTTTTTAATTTTTTATTAGCTATTTTCTTCATTTACATTTCAAATGCTATCCCAAAAATCCCCTATATCCTCCCCCGGCCCTGCTCCCCTACCCACTCACTCTCACTTCTTGGACCTGGCCTGTACTGGGGTATATAAAGTTTGCTAGATCAAGGGGCCTCTCTTCCCAATGACGGCCAACTAGGCCATCTTCTGCTACATATGTAGCAAGAGAAATGAGCTCTGGGGGTAATGGTTAGTTCATATTGTTGTTCCACCTATAAGGTTGCAAACCCCTTCAGCTCTTAGGTACTTTCTCTAGCTCCTCCATTGGGGGCCCTGTGTTCCATCCTATAGATGACTGTGAGCATCCACTTCTGTATTTGCCAGGCACTTGCAAAGCCTCACAGAAGACAGCTATATCAGGGTCCTTTCAACAAAATCTTGCTGGCATATGCAATAGTCTCTGCGTTTGGTGGCTGATTATGGGGTGGACCCCCCCCCCCCGGGTGGGACAGTATTTGAATGGTCCATCCTTTCGTCTTAGCTCCAAACTTTGTCTCTGCAACTCCTTCCATGGATAATTTATTCCCTATTCTAGGAAGGAATGAAGTATCCACGAGTTGGTCTTCCTTCTTGATTTTCTTGTGTTTTGGAAGTTGTATCTTGGGTATTCTAGGTTTCTGGGCTAATATCCACTTATCAGTGAGTGCATATCAAGTGACTTCTTTTGTGATTGGGTTACCTTACTCAGAATGATATCCTCCAGATACATCAATTTGCCCAAGAATTTCATAAATTCGTTGTTTTTAATAGCTGAGTAGTAATCCATTGTGTAAATGTACCACATTTTCTGTATCCATTCCTCTGTTGAGGGACATCTGGGTTCTTTCCAGCTTCTGGCTATTATAAATAAGGCAAGACTCTTCCACTGAGCCACCACAGGGCTCCATTTCTCCATTTTTACAAATAAGAAGAAAATGCAAAGTAAACTCTCTGTCAAGTCCTAAACTTCCTAGAACCAAGCAATGGCTGAGAAAGGCAATGGAAAGACTCACCATGTAGATGGACAGCCTGGCTCTAGCTGTGGCTTTAAGGTGTTTCACCTAAACGTATTCTCTGAGATGTGCTATAAACAATGAGCAGTGTAGTAAGAGGAGCACACAAAAAGGTACTCTCATGTTATCAGCAACTACAACTTAAGAAAAGTCATCTAACACACTGGATGACAGTTTCCATAGTGGTATTTAAAGGATTTTGGAGAGAGATTTCTAGAACCCCCTTCTTTTCAGAACAGAAGTAATGTCATGCTTGCCACATATGTGTTGGTCAATGAATTTGTGTCATGTTTCACCAGCTGAACTCACTACATTTTTGGAAGGGCTATTTTCCTCGCTTGACTCTATTCTTATTTTTCTCTGTGTGCAGCTGGCTGATTTTAGCTGTTTTCAACAACTCGCTGCTGGTGGCTTCACCTGCTTTGTTCCATATTGTTACAGCAAAACAGTTTACATAGCGAAGTAACTAACAAGACTTAGAGCAAAGCCACTGAAAACGGGTCTTGGGGCCCCCTCTCCAGCAGTAGGCAGCCGCTCTGAGGCTGCCCACATCATGATTTAACGCTGGGAACTTGTCTTGAAACCGCTCTTTTTGACACCAGATGTCCAACAATGGCTATTCTCACAGGCTCTGCACAGCTCCACAAAGCTCACACATGTCACTTTGCTCCAAGATGCACGTTTTCAAGGGCATGTCTCCACATCATCTCCTAGATGGGGTTTCCCCCGAGCCAAGGAAGGCACTGGGGCGATCTGCGGAGGTTCCCGTGGATTGATTGGTACATCTCGGCCTTATCTCGAGCCTCCCATGTTTCAGGATAGTTTTGTGCACTTCGGCAATGCTGAGAACAGATTGATGCCAATAAGCCATTTGAGATAAGAACTAATTGGAAACAGAAGGTTGAAGAATGATTATGTTGGGGGTGAGCAAAGGGGACAGACAAGTAATTATTCAGGCAGAATTTCTTTACACAAGAGGCAGATGGAAGAGGGAACAAAACTCTAAAGTCCGTGGCAGGAAAAGGCAGCTGCACACTTCTTTTCTGTGGAAAAGCAAACAGTCACTGACTGGTTTGGTAATGGACTCAGGGACCCCTAGGGATTCACAGTCATGTTGGCAACCCACAGCCTGTAAAATAACCTAGTGGTCAAACTACATTTGAGGTGCAAGTGATAAGACATAAAGAAAGACCCATGGACCACTGGTAAGTTACAGCAGAGAGTCTAGCAAATGAGAAGGCAGGACCCCACAGCATAAGCATATTCAGTCATCAGACTTATTCCATTTAACATGATGTTTCTTCTCATAAACATAAGCCCAGCACAAACAAGACATAGGGAAAAGCAGATTCTTATAAAAAATATTACTCAACTTTATTGTAGAGTTTGACTGCAACTAAGCAATGCTGTGTGATAGCTGATTTAAGGCAATAATAATTAGGGGTCTAGGTAGGAAACTGAGCCTCACAACATCAGCCCAAAGCCAAATTTATTAACAGCAGCCTTAGTCAGCAAGACTAACTTAAAAGTTGCTCAGTACTGCACTGCTCATAAATATGCAAAAAGAAGACAGAAAAACGTTTCCTTTTGCTTGGGTCTCAGAGTCATACATACGTGAGTATATACCTATCCTGTGAGTGTATGCGCATGCCTGCATATGCTCCTATCTATATGTGTATTGCTCCATACAGTCAATGGCAATGTAAGGGTAAATTCATTGAGAGAATATTTAGGGATTTCCCCTCTGAAAAACAGTAGTCAAAATGGAGACTTTGTTGCTCACTGCGTTCTGAGTGTGAAGCCACATCCCATAATCCACATTCTTCTGACATATGTGTGTGTGTGTGTATACTAATATATAATATATGTATATTAGACAAAAAGAACAAATAGGAAACAAGAGCTATAATTTGGTAATAAGGAATAAGAAACAAGATAAATACAATTATTAAGGGAAACAGAGTAAGGCAGAAATAGATTTCAGAATAATAGGTCTTATGACAGGATGACACATGGATTATTGCTCAGTGGATTCAGAGTTTTTTCAACTGGCGTTAAAGTACACCCAATTACAACTCTTTTTACCTTCGACTTCCTTTCCTTCCTCTCCTAGCGACTATAAACTCAGCCTTGCTTCAGGAGCAATGCTCTAGTTGTCCTCCCCAGTCACTTTTCTTGATATTTATCCTCTGGCTAGGCTCCCATCACTCTTATAATCTTACCAGCTTTCTAGCAACTTGGAGCCACATGTTTCTTTCTGTGTTGGTTAATAACAGTCTTCCTCATTATACTCTGAATTCCCTTTGAGCAGAAAATTCTTACATCATATTTACCATTGTTAAGCTTGGCCCCAGATAGGAGCACAGTCAGAGTAGATGCTAAATTAAAATTTTAATATGAGTTAAAACATCCATCCTTTTATGAGTCCTAGTAGCTAGAAAAATAGTCAGTTACTAAATAAGGAAAGAATACTGATATTTGCAAACGAAATCTTCACATTTTAAATATAAGTGAGGCTGGGACTAGGAAGATATGGCTCAACATTCAAAAGCACTTGTTGCTCTTGTGGAGAACCCAGGTTCAGTTCCCAGCACCCACATAGTGACTTATAACATCTATACCTCCAGTTCTAAAGGATCTAATACCCTCTTCTGACCTCCACATGCACTAGGCATGCATGTGATAGGAGTGTGTGTGTGTATGTGTGTGTGTGTAAAAAAATAAACAATGAAATGAAAAGACAAAGATGTACAACAAACAACAACAAATAAACAGAATAGACAGTTGAGAGAGCAAGGTCAAATTCTTCAGCATGTAAAAAAGAAGAGACAAACAAACACATCTATGATTAGAATGGGAAAATCAGGGGTCAGATTAAATTTATTAAAAAATATTTTTCTCTCTTCTAAAGAACTCAAATGTGTGTGTGTGTGTGTGTGTGTGTGTGTGTGTGTGTGTGTGTGTGTAACTTTGGCCAGCTAAAAACTATTACTGCTAATAGTGATATTAGAAATAACAAAACAAAAAGAATTATATCGAAGATCTACATGAAGATTCGTGGCTTGTGAGGCATTGTCTTAAAATTTTACTTCTATTGATCCATTCACTTTATGTCATATCCCATGCTGTGGATATTATTATGATGTCCACTGAAGAAATCTTAACTAGTGAAAGCTGGAATCATTATCATATATATATATATATATATATATATATATATATATATATATACATACATATATATATATAAAGAGAGAGAGAGAAAAGAGGTTTGTTTTTAAGAAATAGGATCCATGGGACCAATGAGTCTCAAATCCATCATCTATAAGATGGTCCAGGAGGATGGAGGTCCCGCAAAATGCTGATATTCCAGTTAAGGCCAGAGACATTGTATTGTGACATGTGGCTCATTCTCAGCAAAGCCAGTCTCCTCTCTTAGGGCTTTGAACTGATTGGATGAGACTCACCTACACTACAGACAACAACTACTTCACTTCACAGAGGGGAGGGAGAATATTGTATTGTTTCCATAATTTTCACAAATAAAGATAGTGTCTCATTTTATTTTCAATGCTGTTAAGTTGGAAAAAGATAAACCACAAGATTTATCGTGTAAAGAAAACAATATTCATTATCAGTTCCCAACCGACCTTCAGTTACAAGGAAAGACATGAACCCTTCAAAGCAGTCGGTGTAGCACAGCAAACAACAGAGTGACTGACTCTCCAGCATGGTTCCAAAGCAGAGCCCAAACAATGATTCTTGATTCTGCAGGTACAGCCAACCATGGACAACCAGAACATAGCCTCTCCACCAGCCACCCCACAAAACAAGAAATCCAAGTTTCAAGTCTACCCTCTGGAGACAGGTACGGTATCTAGAACATCTGGGCTGAACTATGGGCTACGCTGTAGTTAGTACATGATTCCATGGATATATTCTCACTGAAACAAGTTGCAGTTTATTGTCTGTAAGTCACAACACTATAGAGCCAAGTCCTGCCAGAAAGAAGTATAGACTCATTCAGCTTTC
Organism: Mus musculus; assembly: GCF_000001635.26. Lineage (NCBI taxonomy): Eukaryota > Metazoa > Chordata > Mammalia > Rodentia > Muridae > Mus > Mus musculus. The sequence goes on from NC_000076.6 coordinate 17,199,756, forward strand.
AGTTTTACATTCATAAAGTAGGCCTAGGATTTGCATTGATGGAAGTCAACACATTGTAGGATATGGGGAGATACATGTTCCAAGTCCCCTTCTCAGTGAATAGCTTTTTCTCAAAAGTGGAGCTTGGCTTTGCAAGAGATTACCTCTTGAAACCTCAAGTAAATATTTGTAAAGATTATTTTTTCTCAGTAACTGAAGACAGCATAGGGTATCCTCGCTCATAGCTTTTATCAGGCTTTCTAAGTTTACCCTGAAGCCTGGCAATGGATGGACTTCAACTGCATCCCTTGGCACACCCGCTTTTTGAGACCCCCAGTAGAGTCACTGAATTGGTACATGCTAGGAGAATAAGACTCTGCAGGTCAGTTCCTTCAGGGCAAAGCATTCAACTGGATGACAACCATCTCTGTTGCCAGAAATAGACATCAGTTAATCGACAGCATTTAAGTTAAAGAGTCTAAATTGAGGAATCACAGTTTATGTGTAACGAGGGGCATGAGAGCTGATGACTCAGAACATCACGAAGCACTGTTTACATTTCAAACACAGAGAGCTTGATTTCGCTGGTGTGAACATGAAAAAGACAAAGAGAATATGCCACACAGCCACACAGGAGGCAACATGTCTCAGCAGTGAACATTTCAGTGCCAGTGACAAAAAGAGCTTGTAGGAAAAGCTGGAGGACAAGAGGACTGAATGAACTAAAAAGGGATTTACACACAGAGACAATGGTAAAGAGAGCAGAGCCAGGCCCTTGAAGACAGGAGACAGAGAATCATACAGCATAATATCTCCTTTGCCTGCTTTCACCTGTTCTCAACAGCAACAGAAAGTGTGCCATTGGTCCACCAACCACGATGCCACGCTAACACAATCCTATGGAAGACAGAAAGGCAAATAAGGGAAATAGGGTATTGTGGGGAGGGGTGATACATATGTTATCTGTGGCAGGAGAAAATGTGAAAGGAAGATATGAAATGAAGAACTGGTTTGGTTAATGGAAGGAAAAGCCAAAAGTATCTACCAAGAGACAATGAGCTCAGGGGAAATGAAGCCCTTTCCCCAATTCTAAGAGTTGTGTCGGAACAAACAACCGCAGGCCTGCACAGAAGAGGTAGGAACGAGACACCTGGGAGAGAAAGAGCAGCAATTCACTCTTCTAGGAAACACCCCAATGGGCCTGGAGCATGGTGACGTCATTTGGCATGCAGGTGGCCTCATGTGAGACTCAAAGACATGCATTGAAAGAAAAGCAGACCAGACTGTGCAAGTGGCTGCATCCAGGACCTGCAAGCTAAAGGGGTCATTAACACACTCAGCAGGCAGAGGCTGTACCCAGTGAGTTAACGGAAGCCCCCAGGTAAAAGAGCAGATGATGACCAAATGAGAAAGAGAGAAAGGGGGAGAGGTGGGACAGGCACCAAAAGGATTGCCAAAGTAAGAAAAGTAAGAATTGGATTATACAGTGGACTAGAAAAGAGGAACTTGTCAGTTCAGTGGAAAGGGGAAGAAAAAAAAAACCTGTAAAAATAGAATAGGAAACTAGTGAGGAAAGTGGACTCCACACAGAACACTTAGCTCATTTCACAAAACTTTTACAAAATACAGTTTCATTTTCTTGGTTAAGGAGCACTGAAACTGTTAGACATCATTTCCTTCGTGCCTGTGTGCAAACTCATGTGTGAGTATTAGTGTGTGTTGGATGTCTTCTGCAGCTGTGCTAGGTCATGGCTTTTAGTGGGCCATGGGGGTCAGGGTCTCTCACTAAATCCAGAGTTCACCAATTGGCCTACACTGACTGGCCAGCAAGTCCCAGATCTTCCTGTTTCTGGCTCCCCAGTACTGAGGCAGCAGATCCAGGCAGCACATTCAGCTCTGCACATGGGGACTGAGAACTCCAGTTCAGATACTCACATGGCCAGCCCTTTACCAAAGGGGTCGTCTCCCCTCAGCCATCACCATTCCAAAAAAGAAAATAAAAGAAAATCTTAGCAAGCCCAGGTTTGAGCCTGCAACATTTTTACAGTTTCCATTCCAGGATAAGACTCAGTCTTCTTAGGCATGAGAGCAGGTAGCACACAGTTCGATCTTCCAATAGTCTCTGATAGTCAAGCATCTGTGATCCTGAGCAAGCTCTGGGACTGTAGGAGCTAATTGAGTGCTTAAATATCTTTAGAGTTGAAGACGATGCTGGAGCTGCATTGAGGATTCATTGGGAAAGGTGAATATCCATTCAAAGGAAAATCCCACCTATTGATATGCTACACTCCTTTAATTTCACCACTCTGTGCCAGAGGATAGAAGGTCCCTGTGAGTTTGAGGTCAGCCATATCTACAATGTAGGTTGTAGGCCAACCAGGGCTACGTATGGTGACATTAGTGAGACCCTATCTTTAAAATAAGATGGTTCCACAAGAGAAGATTGACTTCAGTCATTGATTGTCTTAACGTGATTTGGCTTCTCCTTCTGTTTTGTTGCTCTTGTTGTGGTGGTTGTTGTTGTTGTTGTTGTTGCAATTTTTGTGTGTTTGTTTTCTCATTCCTGCTTCTTGCTGTCAATGAGAATATCCCTGGGCATTTTTCTGCCCCTCTCTGTCAGCATCCTGAAAAGGCATACTGCTAGTTCTCATAGTACATGTTTAACCACTTCTGAGCCAAAGGACAGGTATCTGGTTTTATAATTCTTCTGAGGAAGATTGCCTTGGGAAATCATACAACACCTTCCTACCTACGAATATATTCTCTGCCTTCCTAGGTCCTAAAAACGAATGCTTTGAAAATAAGTCAGAAGCAGATTAGAGGTAGAAGTGTTTTTCTTCTGCCCTGTCTTTCCAATATTTTTAAGCCCATTATGCTTCATGTTTCTGGAAAGGCATAAGACCACATTTTTCACATCTCAGTTTTTCATGAACATAATCTCACATGGCTGAAGATTTTGCAATAGTTGCTGGAGAGGGACAGCATGTTAGTGTTCAGCTGCTGTGGTGGTGCAGTGTGTGTGTGTGTGTGTGTGTGTGTGTGTGTGTGTGTGTGTGTGTGTGTGTGTGTATGTGTATGTGTGTGTGTGTCCTTCCAAAAAGAAGGTGTTCTTTTCACCTCTTTGGGGCTGCAGCAGAGGGTGAAAACCCTACAGTTTACATTCGCTTTGTCAGCCCCGTAAGCAACCATCTGTTTCAGCTGCAGAGTGCGATCTGTCAGCTTTGCTTTAGGCTGTGATCCAGTAGCAGGGGCTTGCTCATTGTTGTCTTCTTAAGAGAACCGCAAAGCAATTAACCATTCCAGTACTGGCCACAAAAGAGATGGCCACTCTCAATGTCAGGCCAGATTTTTGCTTTCCCCAAGGCTGGAAGTACTACAAAACAACTGAATAGCTATTCAGACTGTTTCTTTGTTCCCTAAAGAGGCAACATGCTCTTTGTTATAAAGGCAACCTGGATTTCCTGACATACCATTTCATTTCAATGTCTGGGCACCAAAGATGAAACAAAGTCTGGGTACTTCCAACAAACAATCAAAACATGACAGTAACTAACACCCTGAGAGACCTCATTCACCACTATGAACAGTGAGTGTCTGTCACAGGCTATGGGAGGTGTGAGTTGGTGGTTGGAAGAGAAAAGGAAGGAAAAGAATTGTGGTTGATTTGATAATAGCTATAATGTTTTCCTGATTGAGAGAATTAGCATGGGGCACAATCCAAATAAATCACAAACCTGTGGAAAGAGGTGTGACCAACAGGTGTGTTCTACTTTGCTTAGCAGATGGCTCCTCTGTTGTCTTCCCTTCTATCCCATCAGTTATAAGCATGATATTTGCATCTCCATCATGACTACACAAAGCAATTAGCAAATGACTTTTGTGTTAACAACAGTAGACTGACCAACATCTCTAAAATGAATATATACAATATTCACTGTAAAATGAATATATACATCCTAGAAATACAAAAAAGAGGGAAAATCAATAATTTATTGTTTTGTCTTTCACATTCAAATCTCTGAAGACTTTGTAGTATCTATATATTAATTTAATATATCTAATCAGGCTTACTGTCCTTCTAACAGACCCTCTTTGACCTGCAAATTTAAAAATAGGACAAAACAGGTTGACTGTCAGATGACTCCAGATGATACGTCCCATGATAAGTACTTCCTATTCTCCTCTGCTTCTATCTGTGCTAGGCATGCACTAGCCAGGGCTGAATAATGAGTTCGTCATCATCCTCTCAGTGTAGCCTCTACAAGGCATTTCGCCATTTTTCCTGACAGCTTATTAAATTCCTCGATTTTTCTAATTAGCATTTATTATGCTTTAAATAATAATTTACAAAGATATTTTACTCTGCAATTAAAAGTACCCCCTCCTCATTAACGACAGTAATTAATCCATGCCTGGTTCTCTCTGTTCTTTCTTTTTTTTTTTTTAGCAGATTTTGAGTCCTCCTTTCTTTTCTTAACACTGAATATTTAAATGTTCTGCTTCTCTATATAAAGGTTTAGTTGTACTTTTATCTTAAAAATCTGTCTTCTCTGTTAATGTCTTTCTATTTTTTTTTAAAGTTATATAAATAAACAGGCTTGAGGTCTAACCAACAACATGTGGTACAGGATATACACACATACTTCCTATTTTTCAGTAATGAGACTCACAGTTAGGAAAGTTATTGTGTTTCACGGTAAAGATCACTTACTTTAAAGCCACCTAGGATGCTTCATGTGGCTTGAAGGCTTCTGGAATACTGGATTTTAATTATTCTGAGAGTCATATACAGGTTTTCTATGCCTTGATGAATTTAGTTTTAATGAATATTTTTGCTCCATGAAGAAAGTCTTGGATTTGCCCTTATAGGTCTTAAGGCCCCACTAGGTCTTTGAAGAAGGTGACAGACACAGTTACATGATTAGTGTACCTACTCAATGGGTACCTTTTATCATGGTATCTGCAACAAAAAGGACAAAAATCTCTACTACTGAGTTTTTGAAAGCCCACTAAGGAGAAAGAAAGAGTAGCCTGATGTGGGAACTCTGTAGGAGTATAGGAGGCAGCATGTGTTTCTCTGAGAATCCCTAAAAAGGGACTAGCTCAACGGAACAATGGTCAGCAGCCTTACATTAGGTACTCCCAGGTAGATTTTCATTTGAAAAAAGTTTCAAAAGTTAAAAAAAAAAAAGTTATTTACCTACTTAAACCAATGGAGACCATTGAATTTCTACATTTATTTAGTGAATATTATCTCCAGGTAAATAAAGTTAAGTCCCTCTGCTCCAGACACCAAAAGTTTTTTGTTTTTTGTTTGTTTTTTTGTTTGTTTGTTTGTTTGTTTTGTTTTTTCTCTCAAGGAAATTAGCTATTTTGCTGCACACACCCTCTAAGTTAGTGTTTCTCAACCTGTGGGTCTCAACCCCTGTGAGGGTTGAATGACTCTTTCAGAGAGGTTGTATACCATATATCAGATAGTTACAGTAGCAAAATCACAGTTATGAAGTAGCAACAAAATAATTCCATAGTTGTGGGTCACCACAACATGAGGAATGGTATGAGAGGGTTGCAGCATTAGGAAGGTTGAGAACCATTGCTCTAAGTCATTACACAATGCCTCCGGTGGCTCCTTTGTTGTTGTTGTTGTTGTTGTTGTGTCTTTTGTTAGATTGAAGGGGCAGAAAGTTCATTTTGGATTCTCTTTTCAATTGTGCTTAAACCTTACTGTCATCAAAATTCCAAAAGACCTGGATACTGGAGGAAGAACAAACTTGTACCAGACACAGAAACCCAAAAGAGAGGCGAACAGTGACAGCAGAGAGCCACAGAGAATTCACTGCAGTGAGGCTAAATGTCAAATTGCTGCTTTTCATCTCATTAGGGGAAAACAAATCAAAATTAAAATACAGTGTTGGTTAATAATAGCTTTTAGATTTTACAAAATTTAACCATTTTATAACTTTTCAAGAATACAGATTATTAATCTATCAAAACCTTGCATTTGATAAGGAATCAGCTCAGGGATCAGACTTGAGTAAACGTGGGTTTAGGAAATGCTTCAATATTAAATGCATTAAAGTCTTATACTTTCGGGAATGGCTATCCCTATTCATGCACTGAGTAAATCATAGGCACTTGCCAAGGGTTTATGCACGAATGATGAAGGAATTCACAGTAAAACTAATGAGAATGTGAGGAAGTTGAAGGTTGTTCCTGCTGGTGAGTTTACAGGAGTCAAACAAAGGAGTCACACTTAAGTAGCATAGAGGTGATTAAGCCACCGGACAAACACAACAGTGACATGTCTAGTGCAGAAAAGAGGTGTGGAAAGGTATTTATCTGACTTCACAACTCAGTGGTGTGCACACTAAGTTGTGAACACTGTGGAACATTTCTTTAGACTTCTTTGCTTTCTAGGTCTTCCTCTCTGAATACTGTCAAATGCCCCCATGGTAAGCATCCTGATGGACAGTTGTTTATGCCTCCCGCAGAGTTTGACCAAATTTTAAATACTTTAAGCAAAGAAAATAATGTCTAAATGAAAATGTGAGATCAAAATATAAATGACCTGGGATGGAAACATCCCTGTGCAGCATCCTATGGTGAAATCATAGAAGGTATTTTTTTCCTTGTCTTTGAAATAAATATCTGGTGACTTGCAAGAAGTCTATGACCATCCACTCACTGGGCTGCTCAAGAGTTCAGTAAGGATGGAGCTTAACATACGGCAGAAACCAACTGGACACAAGGAAGAGCCCACTTCTGAAGAAATGGGAATCATGACTAGAAAATAAACTATGGTTGGGTTCACCTTAAAAGGAAAAAAAAAAAAAAACAGTGTAAATGTGTTAACAACGAGATCATACATGTAAAACTGCTGGCATCCAGGCTACATTTCATTTCCCACATAACAGAAGGTAAAGAGCTAAAAATGATGGTCCCTCGATTTGTTTTTAAAACAATATATACATCATTGAATCCAAAGCCATTTTCTTATTCTAGATGCTTAAATAAAATTTTCTCAGAAGAATTAGAGGTTCATGTTGGGTTGAAGTGATAGAATATAAACCAAATCAGACATCTGAAGTATTAAATAGTGACTAGGAAATCAGTACAAGAACACTGAATGAAAATACAGTTTCTTTAAAAATAGACACTTTTTTCTCCTTTTGATCCTCAGTTTTTCTCTATGATTATGTTTAACTCAGATGTCTGTAAAATACATTTAAGTATAAAATACTTAATTACTTTATACATTATAGATTATTTACACAATTGCTTCATGATATAGCCATTAAACTTTTGTGGTGTCTTCTAGATCCTATTGAGAACAGAGTCCATAATTGCAACTGACACACTTTTTAGAATATTCGGTTATGGGTAGAGTAGGGGGCATTGGTGAGGTTTGACAACCAGAGAGGAGGGGCATCACCTTCTAAGGGGAATGGAGGGAGAACTTAATGTGAGGGGATACTGGGAAGAGAGCAAGGGCTGATATTATATTGTAAATAAATGAATTTAATAAATTTTTAATTCAGTTACTTATTTCATTGTTTCCTTGCTATAGTTATGGTAGCTTATAACCAAGGAAACTCACACATTCATACTTAGAAATATTTAATCAACAACTCCTAACTCGCAATGAGGAGTTTATGATAGCCATTTATATCAGTAGAATTTTTTTCTCATTTTATGTCATGGTTTAAAATGGACCCGGCAGACCCCAAAGGTTAATATATCAGTCTTTTTCCCCCAACTGATGGAGCAAACAAGAGATGGAAAAATCTTGATGACATTAATCTTGTCAGTGGATAAATCAAATGGTGGCCTTATAGCTGATTCTGCCACTAAAAAATAGGAGCGGGTTGATGGACATAGGGGGTGTGGCTATGAAGGATGTATCTTACTGCAGCTCCCTCTTGACACCTCTATCTTCCTAACTAACTAGCTAGTTGACTTTCTCTATGTCTCTTTCTTTTTCCCTTGCTGCCAAGAGTTAAACGTCAGTGTCACATTCTACTTCACCAAGGCCCAGAAACAATGGTACCTAATGACCATGGACGGAAACCCTGGGCCCAAATATTAACAAGGCTTATCTGGGTTGAGGCATGCAGGAAGGGAGGGGATAAGTTGACTCCTCTCGTGAGATGTTCATCTGCCTCTCTACGCCAGTATCTTGGAGTTTCATATACACCCTCATACACGGTATCTAGGGAGCTATGCCGTTTTCAAGTGTGATAGAAAAGAGCTGGGCCACTATAAGGAACAAGAGTGTTTTGGAGACATGGGGAATATAGAAAAATGGAGCAATACATGAGCTATGTGGAGAGGCAGAACTGGATATTCTATGGCAGTGACAGGCATGAGAGACAGCTGAGGTCGATAGTGGAACATGTCATTGCCCAGTTTACACAGGTGTAGACTCAGCCTGTTGGCGTCTGTGGTCCATCCTGCTGCCCCAGGCTGTTATGAAGCCTGAGCTTGAGATCTATGTAAACTTATGTAGTCTCTGCCACTGGCTGAAGCTTTTACGTCCTTGGGTTTTGCTGCCTCAGGAGGCTATGATGATGTGAGTGGCCTGAGTAGCCACCTGAGACCATTTTAAGACCTGTGGTCTATGCCGCCACTGAGGGCCATGAGTGGGTTGGTGGTCAATCATGATACAGCTGGGGTCATATTGATGTCTGTGGTCCATGTTACCACCAAGGCCATGCCGATATCTGTGGTCAGTGCCATCGCCTGATGTTATGCTGATGCCCAAGGGCCATGTTGGTACGAGTGACCTGAGACCACGTTGATGTCTGTGGCCTGTACGTGTTATCACCTAAACCCATGCAGATTTCTACGGTTTATGCTGGAGCCGGAAGCCATGTTGATGCCTGGGAGCCCTGCTTCAATGGCCAGTGAAGCTACCTGGGCTCATGTCAATGTCCACAGTTCTTGCTGCCACCAGTGGTCTGAGTCCACGGTATTGATGTGGCTAGGGGTTGTGTTGTTGTCTATGGCCCATGTCCACAGTCTGTACAGCGGCCTGAAACCGTGCTGCTGTAGGAGGAGTGGGGAGGGGAGGGGGGAAGACATAGGGCAACATCACCAGAAACCACATGGAAGGCTGTGATCTGTGCTCCCAGAGACTGTAAAGTTCAAAGAAGCTACTTTGGCCATGATATAGATGTCAGCAAACACACAGTTGAGAGAGAGGGATGTAGAAGGCTCTGTGACAACCCCTACCCCTCCAAATGCCACCCTCACCCCCAATTAAGAGCCTAAATAGGAAGCCATCAAAGAGAAATATTTAAAAGTGTAACTTTCCACAATTAATGGCACAATTGATGGGAAAGAGTGCTACTTAAGGAGCAGGCCTCAAAGAGTTTGACCATGTTCCAGTGAGTACATAGATAACATTAGACTTGTTTTTTTTTTCTTATTTTTGTTTTTATATCTTTAGGATGGAGGTCATAAAAGGGGAGAAAGACATGGAAGAACTTGAGTTAAAAGTGATCGCAGTACAAACCTGGTGTGAAATCAAAATATTCAATAAAAATTACTATATTGAAAAATAAAATGAAATAAATACAAATTATACTGTTCTGTAGTAGCCACAAATCAAGGGTTGAGTGGATAACAGCTACTTTGTACTATATTAGACAATGAAAGGAGCATTTATATCATAAGAAAGAAAGGAAGAGAGAGAGAGAGAGACTGTGCACTTGGAAGGCACAGTCAAGGGGAATTTCTGTGAGTTTAGGGCTAGCCTGCTCTGGAGTTCCAGAGCAACCAGGGCAGTATCATAAAGCACTGTCTCCAAAACATAAATTCTTATAATAAAAATAAAAGTAAAACCAATATCCATAGACATTACGTGATATGTCTGATCTCTGGCCAGGAAAACAAAAAGTGTTGCTAGAACCGAAGACTTTGCTGTCTTGTGCCCAGGACAGAACTGGTTCTCAGAAGAAGTAAAACTGCTGTCTTTGACATCCCTAACTTCTTGACCAGTTTTGTTCCTCTGTACTCATCAATAATATGAAAAATTTTTATAAGGTTTTAGAGGAAAACAAGCACTCATTGGGAACAAGGTTTGAAGCTATTTTGGTGCTATGTTTAGACAACGATCTCGTGTACATTTTGCACATACCTTCAAACTTTGGGGGAGGCTGGATTTATATATGATATACTGAGTGATCTCACAAAGGAAATTCAATGCAATGAAGCATTCAAGCTGTGACATGGTTATCAGGGCCTGCTTTCTTCCAAATATATAGCACAAATGAGGGATAATAAGCAAATGCTCAGATTTGGAAAGTTTACAAGTTGGACAGAAAGGAAGCCTGCTTTAATGTTGGGAATAAGAAATTTGCTAAAGACATTATTATTCTTAAGGATGCTAAGTACACAGCATCTGAATAAAAGATACCTTGACCATTTTAGAAATTGGTCATATTCTACCTTGCATGCTTAAGCGTGTAAAAGTAAAAGATAGTTTTAAGAAGAGTTCCGTGGCACCTTGCTAGCATAAGGCCACTTAGAGAACTGTTTCCCCATCTTCAGCCCTCTAGGAACTTAGAAGTTATTCCCCCCATTGTCCAAGTGAGCCTCCTGAGTCTTCCTCAAACTGGCAGCAATTCTTGATGTCATCTACGTAATATTGGTGATGTGGGCATATAAAATATTAGAGCTTTAAGGTCCTGTGGGCTTCCATTCATATTTCAAAGACATATCTAAGATGGTGGGAAATGAGTGACCCTTTGAGAGGGTCATATGCAAGACTGTGAGAATACAAATGTAAATGACAAAACCCCAGAAATGCAAGAATATCAAATGACTGTTGAGAAAAGATACCAGCATTAAGCAGAGCCAATTCCGGAGAGTGGTCATGTGAGCTACAGACAGCAAGGCTGCAGAAATAGGCTTCTTAAACTGTTTTAGGCCCATGTTCTGCCACCACAGGCTCTTAAATTTTAACTATAATATCTAATGTTTGCCCTGATGACTTTCAGTCTTGCTTTAGTCAAGTCTTTTTCTTTTTCAAAAAAAAAAAGAAAAAAAAAGAGTATTGTTTTTTCTATTAGAAATGAGAATGTTCACCTATGCCATTGTATCTTGAGAGTAGGCAACTTATCTTTTGATTTTACATAGTTTATGGCTAGACATTAGACTTGAGTCAGCCTCAGGGGTAACTCTAGACTTGGACTTTTGAGAAATGCTAGAACTGTTGAGACTCTGGAGAGACTTTTGGGGATAGCCTAACTACCATTTGCATCATAAGATGGATATGAGTCTTTAGGGCCCAGGAAAGAATGGACATGAAGCATTCCCCCCCACCCACCCACCCACAGCCTCATGTACTGAAGGCTTAGACCCCAGATGGTGCTATTGCAATGACTGGATTATTGAGGCATTGGCTTCATAAGTCAGTTAACTCGTTGGTAAGGTCATTGGTTACTAGCTGGATGGGCAGTTAGGGGTGGAGACTAATTGGAAGGAATAGGTCACTGAGAACATGTGGTTGAACATGTGGTTCTATTTGCTTATCTGCCATAAGGTGAAACACTCCACTACATGTTCCCTGACATGATAACCCTTCTTACCCCAAATGGGATGAAGAACAATGAGGTACAGAGACCACTGGCCGAAAGCTCTAAATCTATGAGCAAGCTGTTTTCAAATGTCCTATATTTTGCCACATTAACAAAAGAATGAATAACACATGATTTTAAAAGATATTTCCCTTCTTTTTGAAAAACTATGTGAGTATATTAGTATCATATATTAATATTCTCAGCACAGCATAGATATCCTATGATATTAAAGTAATTAGAAAAAAGTTATGACTAACCGTATGCTATTTGATAATTGAATTACAAAATTAACCTCATGGGCTATAGAATAAAAGAACAGCGATTATAAATAATAAGGTGTAATTCCACTATGGCCTTAAAATAATGAAACTAAATCTAAAGGATTATATTAAAGTAAATAAACAACTAAAAAAAATAAGGCCTGATTGCAGTGTTAATTAGTAAATGAAATCTTCACTGAATGCATTGATTAAATTGCTTGAAAGTATTTTTTCTATTTTTGGTGGTCTTTCTGCTAGGCATTTGTGTTTACATTTTCACAAGTTAATGCCCACTTAAGCCTCCAGCTTTGTTTGGTTTGGTTTGGTTTATCATCCTAAGAGCAAAATATCACTGAAAGCAACTTTATATGCCGTGAGCATATAGCTAACCATTACATAATAGCCAATGGTGTGTCCAATAAAGAAGAAACTGACCCAGCCATTTCTCCACTAATACATGACTGATCCTCTGCCATTTCTAAACCTCAATTTCCCAGTATTCAAAAGGAGTCTTTTACTTGTTTGTTTGTCGTCTCTTTGTTTGTTTTTACTGTTTCCATTTTTGACATTGCACAATTCTGCAAGGGTTATTTAGCTTGACAGAATATCAGATAACAGTACTACACCAATAGCAAGATTGCAAATAACCTCACTCAAAGCACAGTAAACATGATCATTCCTAGGGAGATCACACAGCAGAAGCAGGATAACAGGAAATGTTTGCCTGAAATAGAGCTCTGCAGAATGAAAGAAGAAAATGTAACAAGATGTGCTCTGCCAGCACTGTCAGAGCTGTTTGGGGTGCACAATGCAGTCTGGCTCCAAGTAAATAGAATCAGGGCCGTCATCCTTACTGAAGGTCTTCATTTCTGAAGAGGCAAGGCCCTGACAGTTTCTTTCCGTCACATCAGAGTCTACAACAAAACACGTTACACAGTAGGTGCTGTGTCAGTGGATTTTTAATTCACTGACAGAAGCTCTTTAGATGAATATTCTGATTAATTTGCACACAAATATTCAGCAATAAGTAGGACCTCCTCCCCAAAACCCAACACACAACCTTTGTGCCTTTAACATTGGGAACAAAGGAACTGTACTTGTAAGGTAGGAGAAACCGTTAGCCGAAATTAGCCTTTAGGTCAACAATCAAGTGTATAATAAGATGTAGACAGGAGCACAAGCTGAGGAAGACGGCAATGGTGTTGTATGTCTATATTACTGTTACAGAAGTTGACTCTAAGTACCATTTTATAAACCCATTAAAAACTGTCAAGTCTCCCATGACATATTATATTCTCATAAAATGACACAAATGCTAAATTAAGTTTGAATGTGAATTAGCAAAGAATAGGAAAATCAATTTAAGAGCTCCCAGTGCAATCTCAACCCTTGCACTCTGGCTTCGCATCTGTGTATTTCATTAGTATATTTTGTTACATGATCATGTAATATTTATGCAGTAACATAATATGCTCCGTCCATCTAAGATTAGGGAAAAAAGTGCAGCTCCTTTCCATTATTGCGTGCTCTTTATCTGCTGAACGCTGTGTAACATTACCCGGGGTTTGGCGATTATGTAATGAGGGTTCCTATTGTAACACACCCTGCAGAGTTGGAGGATGGTTGTGGGAAACTTAACTCTGTAAATCCTGAGTTGTGGAACAACTAAAGCCTGGCTTTTGACGTTACATTCACCTCCCCCCCCCCGCCCCTCCCCCCCCCCGGCAAATATTTTGCTCCCCCCCCCAGCCCCACTGCGCCCCAACTTAAAACTCCTAAGTACTACAGTAGAGGAAACGCAACAAGAATTATGGGGAAAGCTCCGCTGACGACAAAATAACAACTACCATCTGGTGTGCAGCAGATGTGTGTTCCACAAACTCTTCCCCCCCCCTTCTTTTTTTTTTCTTTTGCATTCTCCCTTCCAAGTCCTGTCCAGACCCAAACACGTTGCCGAGCTTATGAGATCTGACAACTTTACAGCCCCAGGCTGGAGGGCTACAGGCTCATGTTTTCCCTTAGACTCCACAAAAGCTCCAGGGAATAAACTAACAGATTCAAGAATGATACTCAAAGGCTATTCCCCCAACCCCCAACCCCCACCCTAAACCCAGGCCCCAGAAATCTGTTAGGAATGCCACAGAGTTCCTTATAAAAACACAGTCCAAAAAGATTACAGGAGAAGACCCCTAAAGATCTCGTGCCTTAGGAGGCAAAGATGAGACAAGGACAGAAACTTGGGCTACAGAGGTCACCTGGGGATATGGGGCTGACCCATGCTGATGTGCCCTCCATATTTGCATAGGTGTGGCTCTCTTACAACCAGAAAGCTACCTGCCATCTGCCCCATCCCCCACCAGAGTTCTTCACTTCCTGACATTTCCAGGACTGCTAAGGTCCCTTAGGAAACACAGAAACATCTGTAAAAGTAGTAGGCACCCCCTTTCTGACTTTGTAGGACAGAATTTTTTTTCTTGTCCAGATAAGAATCAGATCGGTCAATTTTGAAATGAGTCTGCAGAAAGGGTGTTTTCTTTCTACATTTTGGCTTACTTCCAGAGCTTAAGCACTGCTTAAACATAATCTTCAGATATAGTCATTTGACTTGTTTCATGGATCGCCTAAGTCTATTTGCAATGTATTGTGACTATAATCCATCCTACTTCTCCTTGGTATCATAACAATGAAATTTCCCTTTATTCCTCTGTAAATAGAACCCTTGCCTCTATGGCTTCCATTGACCTTTCAGTATGTAACTATAGGTAGACTTACAGTCAAGGAATCATGGGTATAGTTGCTATGCTCTGAGACTGCACAGGTATATGAATCCTAGATCTCTTGGTTGAGAGCTATGCTCTGTGGTTTTTACTGCTCTTAGTCCAATAGTATTGAGGCTGAAATTTTGATAGTCATTGATTTTTATTTTTTGGAACTCACTGCCATAGAAGCTACCATTAGGGTCTCGACTATGCTGAAGTTACCAATTGTAGTAGAACCTTCCAGATAGTCTTATATCTATCTGGACCTCTCTTGATATAGTCACTGTTTTACTAGTGCTTGTGATAATGCAGGTTCAAGATGTAGGGTCTGATTCTGATGTTCCCTATTTTGAAGCTATTATGATCATTGGCATAATTATCATCTCTCTCAGTCAGGGCCTCTCCCTTGTCTTAGCCTATCATTATAGTCTCAGCCAGCATACTTGGAAATAGGAATAAATTTAGAGTTAATGTGAGATGACTTGTTATTTGCTTATGCAGAATGCAGATAATGTCAACAAAGCATATATATATATATATATATATATACATATATATATACATGTATATCTGTGTACAAATGTATATGTATTTAGAATATATATATATATATATATATATATATATATATCCTAAAGGGAAAAATGTGTCATAATTTTATATGTATATCACCCAATAAACACTGATAGAATAAACACTTAAAAAATACTAATTTAGTTGAAAATCACTAGAATCAAGCCGTTATAGACCTCCCAAATAGGAGAATTTTGAGGTCTAAGTCTTCACATCAGCTTTGGTTTCACAACACTTTTATTAGCCTAATCTAGTGGTCCTGCTCTGGGAAACCTGAACAGAGTTTCTGGGGAGGATGGGCAGGAAAGGGGAATGAAAACTGAAACCAGCATAATTTTCTGTCCCTGTGTGAAATAACCCTGAAAGCAAAACGAATGTAACTGCTTGTTCCAGAAAGTACTTGTTCCTTGGGGGCAAGGACTGCTAGCCAACTAAAAACTTTACTTACCACGAATAATAGTTTGTTCACAAATGTAGTTCTAAGAGCCTGGGCATCTTAAGAGCCCTTAATCCATAGCTACTTTAAAATAAACTGTCCAACTCCTGATCTGAACGAATTTGACTTTTAAACTTTCTTAGTCTACACCCTAAAACCTGAAAACCCTACATGTTTTTTTTTTACTTTAACTTCTGCCTTTGAAAGAAGGATGGAAATTTCTCAGGCTCACCCACTTTCTCATCGAATTAACTTTGTTCTTCTTGCTCAATGAGTACTTGCGGGGATGTATAAGAGGTCAACAACTATCATGCTAGAGGCCCCACTGAGACTACATTGACCTGTAAGTGGTCTGGAGATGTCTGCTCCCTGTGGCTCCTCGATCTTACGCTGGGGTTGGAGAGGGGTTTTCTCACGAGATTGACGCCTCAACTAAGTTGAACCCGAGTTCAACTTTGTTCTGGTAACTCATAAATGTTAAGTACATTTTATTGGCTGACGATTAAGGAAAAACTTGAAATTGCCCCCCTGGTTTGTTTTATAATGCGGCAGCATGATGAGGCCGGAGGGGTGGCTTAGTGTGCCGCCTATGCTGAGGTATCTCCCTGACCTCGAAGTGCCAGCCATACAATGAGTCAAAGTACACAAAGAAGTTTATTTGGGGCATAATGGGGGGAAGGTGTTGAGAAGGGAGTAAAGGCAAAGAAAGAAATGAGACAGAGGACAGAAAGAGAGAGAATAAATAAGGGAAGAGTCCAGCAAGAACACATGGAGAGAGAGAGAAAGGGGGAGAAGCCAAAGGGGGAGGGGGAGGGGGAGGGGGAGGCCAGAGAGAGGGGCAGAAGCCAAACAGTCCTTTTATAGAAAGTCGGGCTCACTTGCTGTTGCTAGGTAACATTGAGTGAAACCAAGAAGAAATGCTAACACCCCCCTCTATTTTTTTTTTTTTTTCTGTGTTTGTTTGTTTGTTTCCCTACCATCACTTTGGAACTATTCTTTATCCTTGATGATACTGTAAGAGAAAGACTGTAGGGAGTGGGAGTACATACTCCAAATAAGTCCAACCCAAGAACGAAAGTGCTAAACGAGTACATAAGACTAGTGTACGTTGGATGCAATTTGTATTGGATAGGTTTTACAAAACCGTATGTCTGTGCTCTGAGAAGATATAAAATGTATGGTCATAAATTATACTTTAATAAAGGTAATTTAAAATACATATTTAAAGACTTTCCCGAGACTTGTCTTTGTAGCCATAAAACATGCTTTATTTTTGTCTGCTTTGAGCTAGATGGTTAATTGGGCCCCCAATGGTTGATAAGTCGTGTTAGAGAAGATTCTAGAAGCACAGAGCAGAACAACCAGCTCTGACTGTCATCAATTATATGTGATCTCCTTTCACATGTTAACTCACGAGCATCTCTCTCCAAAATAATTCTACCCAAGATAATCTGATGTTTCAGGGGTCATTTGAGAAAACTTGACACTGCTCAGGATGCTTCTTTGAAAAAGACATAGAAAACTCATAGAGACATCCACTGTCTGCAAAAGAGCTGTTTTTGATGCAGGCAGTCTTTGCTTTCTCATAATCATACTTCAGAGGTTGCTGTATCATAAGAAGGCTTGATGGAATCATAAAATGCCTTAGCTACTGCTTGAATCAACTATAATGAGTTTGAGTCTCTTTTCTCTTCTCTTCTGTTTATACATGTCTATATTGAAATGGGTTTTTCCTATATCCACGCTTTCTCTTCTTTTTATAAAGGACAAAAAAGTCTGTCATCTGCAGTGATAATTTAATATCTGTCTGAAACACACTGCTTATCACTTTGTCTCCTTTTTGTCTGTTTCTTGGGCAACATTAGGTAAATTCAAACAAAAACTTGTTTTGTCATGATCTAAACAGTTCCGCATAGCTAGTCAAAATAAATAATAAAAATTTTCCAAACAAGAACATGTCACTCTAATGTTGTATGGATTTTTCCTTGTCAAGACAATAAATCAGAAGCAAAATTTTACCTATGTGAAGAGATAAGACTTATTGATAGAAAAAAGAAACTTAGAAACAGAGTACTTGCCGCAAATATACCAAATTTAGTAGATTTTTTTCATAACATATAAAACAAGTTAATTTATATTTTTAATTGAAGTATTTACTATCTTAAAATTTAGACAAGTCAATTATTAATCTCGACTTAAATTTAAGCATATTATTAATATTATTAGAAAAGTAAAATATGAAAGTTTCCATGGACACATGATTTAGGTTTAATTTCTTATGCTTTAGACTAATTTGCCCTACAGTTTTCTGAGTTTATTAGATTGTCATTATTTCTATAAACAACTGACTATAAATCAATATTAAAATAATAAACTACATAAAAGTGAATAAATGGTAAGACTGTATTCTTATGATATTATAAAGATAATGAGAAATTCACTCATAGTTTCTATATTCATAGTCAATTCCCAAGATCTAAGGCTAACTTTAAATTATATTAAAGAAACTATTTAAATATTCAATGCCTTCTTTTTACTCTTTATTTGTGAGGTCTGGTCTCACAAAACAGCCCACTATGGGCTTGAAACTACACTGCAGCCCAGAAAGGCCTTAAACTTGTAATCTTCCTTCCTGAGCCCAAAGCCTTCACCCAAAGAAGCTAGGATTGGAGGCCTGTGCCAACAGGTCCTGCTTTTTCTTATTTTTTCAATATGAAACAATTTTTCACAATACAATGTGAAAAAAATCCCTGTATGCATGCATAATGTAAACATTGTACATATGTTTAATTTGTCGTCTTAAAAATATGCTAAAATTTGAGAATATAGGTGCTCATGGAAAATAAAGCTTGATAATTCTTGATTTATGATCTTAGAGCATTTCATGTAGTAGAAAAACAAAAGCTGTTTCCTGTAGTTATAGATAGATGATAACTAAATTAAGTAGTTAGAATTAGGAAATTTCATACAAAACAGTGTGATTGGCCTGGCTTTTTAAAGGGAATTATTTTCACTTATTGAATTAGTAATGTCAGAACAGGACACTCATTCTGACTGTTCATAGAGAATTCACTGCATTCAAAGAGCTCAAGAAGCTGAACTCCAGAAATTCAAATAACCCCATTAAAAATGGGGTACAGAGCTAAACAAAGAACTCTCAACTGAGGAATACTGAAGGGCTGAGAAGCACTTGAAAAAATGTTCAGCATCCTTAATCATCAGGGAAATGCAAATCAAAACAACCCTGAGATTCCACCTCACGCCAGTCAGAATGGCTAAGATCAAAAAGTCAGGTGACAGAAGATGCTGGCGTGGATGTGGAGAAAGAGGAACTCTCCTCCATTGTTGGTGGGATTGCAAGCTTGTACAACCACTCTGGAAATTAGTCTGGCGGTCCTCAGAAAACTGGACATAGTACTACCAGTAGATCCAGCAATACCTCTCCTGGGCAGATATCCAGAAGATGTTCCAACTGGTAATAAGGACAATGCTCCACTATGCTCATAGCAGCCCTATTTATAATAGCCAGAAGCTGGAAAGAACCCAGATGTCCCTTAACAGAGGAATGGATACAGAAAATGTGGTACGTTTACACAATGGACTACTACTCAGCTATTAAAAACAATGAATTTATGAAATTCTTGGGCAAATTGATGTATCTGGAGGATATCATCCTGAGTAAGGTAACCCAATCACAAAAGAAGTCACTTGATACGCACTCACTGATAAGTGGATATCAGCCCAGAAACCTAGAATACCCAAGATACAACTTCCAAAACACAAGAAAATCAAGAAGGAAGACCAACGTATGGATACTTCATTCCTCCCTAGAATAGGGAACAAATTATCCATGGAAGGAGTTGCAGAGACAAAGTTTGGAGCTAAGACAAAAGGATGGACCATCCAGAGACTGCCCCTCCTGAGGTCCATCCCATAATCAGCCACTAAACACAGACACTATTGCATATGCCAGCAAGATTTTGCTGAAAGGACCCTGATATAGCTGTCTCCTGTGAGTCTTTGCCAGTGCCTGGCAAATACAGAAGTGGATGCTCACAGTCATCTATAGGATGGAACTCAGGGCCCCCAATGTAGAAGTTAGAGAAAGTACCCAAGAGCTAAAGGGGTCTGCAACCCTATAGGTGGAACAACAATATGAACTAATCAGTACCCCCAGAGCTCGTGTCTCTAGCTGCATATGTAGCAGAAGATGGCCTAGTTGGCCGTCATTGGGAAGAGAGGGCCCTTGGTCTAGCAAACCAGTACCCAGTTTATATGCCCCAGTACAGGGAAATGCCAGGGCCAAGAAGTCAGAGTGAGTGGGTAGGGGAGCAGGGTGGGGGGAGTGTATAGGGGACTTTGGGATAGCATTTGAAATGTAAATGAAGAAAATATCTAGTTTTAAAAAAAAGAATGAGATTAAGAGACTTAATACTATATATTCATGCCTAGATGTGTACATATATAAATATACCTATAAAATATAAATCTATGATATAAATGTCTCTTATAAGGAAAGTATACATATTTGTATCATTTAAGTATGAAATGTCCCCCCTAGTTTCCTATGTTGAGAGCCTGTTCCAAGCTGCTGGTTCTATTCTGGAAACTTCAGAAGTAGGACCTAGCAGAAGGAAATAGGAAGATGGAAATTAGGGTGTCTTTTATCTGTTATCATTCCCTCCTTCTTCATCCACTCTATGTCTTCTCCTCTCTTCTCTTCTCTACTTCCCAAAAACCATCAAGTGAGAGACTATTTCACCAAGCTCATAGCATTATAGTATCCCACCTCACAGTTCAAGGAATGAAGTCAGATAAAAACCAACTAAAATCTCTGAAACTGTGAGCCAAAATCAGTCACATCTTCATAACCTCCCAGATATCTGCCATAGTAGGAAAGTACAGACCAACAGTTTCATAAATGTACACGATGCTATCTGCTCCCAACAACATTAAGATTAAGTACAAGGCTTAGAAAAAAATTAATATAGTGAATTTAATGGACTGCAAGTGGCAACTTTTCACAGTAAGAAGACTGTCTGAAAAGGGCATATTGTGTTATCCAACACAATAGTAATATTGGTTCTTAGATTTAGTCTTCTCTCGAACACTCACAAGGCATCATTGGGCCATGTTCCAACTAGAAACATCCATAGACATACTTCAAGTGAAGATTACCTTCAGAATTAAGACTAATAAAAGCACAACAAAAACAGCCCCTCGGAACATTTAAGTAAACATGACTACAAAGAGCTTCAGTGCAAGGGCCACATATATGAGCCAGAAACTGTAAACCCTAGACTCCGTCTGTTCTTATTTTCTCAGTTACTTTTCTTTTCTCTAAGCTGTTTAGAAGTCTCGATTTTTAACACATACTCATTTTCTCTTCATGTTGACATTTATAATGCTCTCATCTTTGGTTTTCCTTTGGTGCTCTTCACCACTCCTTACAGTAAATCCAATGCCCCGAAACGATTGACTTATGATATGGCGAAAACTTCAATCAAAATGATTGTTTGGTTTTCACTTTCCTGCTTGTCACCTGGCTTCCTTTATAACAGTCACCAATAAATCTATCGGCTGCCTTAGTAATTAGGCTAATAGAATACACAAGGTTTTAGATGTAAACCAATGCATCAGACCCATGCAGAAGGAAATCTATAATCCACTATCATGTTAAACATAAAGCCAAAGACCTCCAGAGAGACAACATGCACAGTGCTTTCAAAGGAACAAGACTTCACAAAGTTAAGGATCATACTGTGCAAATGTGAAGCCTCAGTCATTTTCATCCCCGTTATGAAAGAGGCAGGCCCCTTAGTGTGTGTCCCAAGCTCTTTGGACACAGTTCTTAGTATCTGGATGGCACATACTCTATCACGTCTTATAAGAGCATGCTTAATTAAGTTGTCCACAACTATGCCATTTGAAAACCACAGAGTCATATTTTAGCTAAAATACAACACTGTGTGATTGTTCTGGTGTTAAAGCTGTAACATATATGTTTCTTCTATATTACCTGGAAATTGAGACAAGTACTTACCTTGCTATATGGCATTTATCCTCAGCGTAGTCTCTGATATCATCAAAGGTCTCTAGCCTGTCCATTTTCCATTTAAAATAAATTAACTCAGGAACAAAAATTAGGCAAGAATTAAGTTTAAAAAGTTCTGCCTCTTAGTTCCTGATTTCAAAAGGCTTCAAAAGCAAGAGGAAATGACATGTGCTGTGACTCAGAGATGAATTGGTGAACTAGACTCTATCACTAAAGTGGCCTTCATTTCTGTTGCTTATGTAATAAACTGCTCTAAATGACCTAAATTTATTCTCTTATGCTTCTTATTGTTACAATTGTGTTTTGCTGGGCTATTATCAGTGAGTCAGAGAGCTGTGAGCCTTTGGAAACTCTAGAGGACAATGCATTTCCTTCCCCTTTGCAGCCCTAAGAGACGCCTGCATTCATTGGCTGTTGGCTTCCTTTCATCTTCAAAGCCAAGATCTCATCATCCTGACCCCTATATTCATATTACAACTTCTTCCCTGACGCTGAGGCACCCGTCCTCCCTGATTCACATAGAAGACCCTGTGATTATAATGACCTATTTCCCAGAGATAATGTAAGAAAACTTCATTTTAACTGAGTGGCAACCTCAGTTCCCCCTTCCTATCTTAACACTGCACGTTCATATGGTCCAGGGAATAGAAAGAAGACATTGTTCCATTGAGTACAAAGTCCATGAGTATTAAAATTTGAACTAGCTGAATAAAGTCACTCTAAGTCCTAGACTCTTAACACAGAACATAGACTATCTGCAGTGTGTGTGTGTGTGTGTGTGTGTGTGTGTGTGTGTGTGTGTGTGCTCGCTGTTCTTCTTCTTGATCTTTCATTTTATTTTGCCTTTTTGCTGGTACTTGGGATTGATTCCAGGCTATCTCATATGCTAGAAAGCACTTCTCAACTGAATTAAAACCCACTTCTTCTTTAGAATTCTTTTTAATGTTTAAGATTGAGATAAGTTGCCTAGGCAGTTCTTAAACTCACTGTGGCTTTCATGGACCTTGAGCTTGTAGTCCTTCTGCCTCAGCCTCCCAGATAGCTTGGATTATAAATAATGATCACCAGGCAGAGCACTCTGTGTCTTATCTTAAAGAAGCAGCGCTCTGCTCCATTGACGGTTCAGGAAATCTTTCAGTTGTATCAATAATAAATGTTGGAAACAAATAAATTAGGCAAAAAAAAAAAAAAAACCCCAAAAAACCAAAAAGCCACATTGGCAAATATCCTTCACCTACTTCTACAGCTCCTTCAGGTTAGAAATAGAGTTTGGTATTTTGTTTCAGTTTGGGAAATCCTAGCTTACAAAAAGTGCTATAAACTCATGTTCTGAGTTGCATGCGGTAAATACGTGATCCTCAAAACCTTCAATACTACTACACAGTCAGACTCTGACAAATCATCCAAGATACAGTATTCAAAAAGAACAAGGCAGTTGGCAAGTACAGAGGCTGGTAGGAGACTATTTGAAACTATACTAAGCATTTGAACAGCTCTGGATTGATCAGTTCTTCCAGAAGATAACTGTATCTTCTAGGGTAATGAAGAGAATGGCCAACATAGAAACTGATAACTGAACACAACTTTGCCCGCAAGTTAAATACCTCTTCACCTACTGGGCCTACATTTCCACACCTGTGTTTAGAGTAAGCTGAAAACTGAAAATAGTCAGTTACTACAGGCAACTGTTCTCAGCACATAACACATGGTGTATGTGTGTGTGAATGCCCTCTGAGCCAGCGTTATTATGCTGTAAATGATTCCTTCTCCCACCTTAATTGAGAGGCCTACCTTCAATATATCTAGCCTGTGATCTAAAGACTACAGCTATTGCCCCTTGACTTCCCTCTTTATAGACGCTGTAGGTCTGTCAAGACAATATTTCCCCTTTCTGCTATAAATCTAAGAGTTGGAGTTCCACTTGAAAAATAAGTTTATCTAGTGATCATCTGAGGAGGCTGACAAGTATCGAGTCAGAAAACTACTACCCCACTGTAAGTTGCTACCATGGTGGGAACTACTTGGAAGTCGAAGATGCAGCTGTTACTGTCCCATTTCCTGAGAACCTCCCTCAAGAGTACAGCTAGGAAGCCCTTGTGAGGGCTCACGGGGATCAGTGAAGACTGGCCAAATCATTGTTCTACAGGGAATTGAAATTAGGTCCCCAAATGGCTCTGTAGGGGAATATTCAGTTAAAGTAACAGCACACAGTAGATCTATATCCAAGCACACATTTGCCTCATTTGCATATATTGAAATGTGCATATAATATTTAAAAATTAATTTCCTGTTTTTGCCAGGTGCAAAAACTGGCACCATGGTTATGAATTCTGAAATATAAACAGCTAGTAGTACAAACGACTCCTCAAGAAGGTCTTGATTTTACTAAAATGTTTCCAGTGTTTTTAGCTCTCATAATTATATTATATCATGATTATAGAGTAGGAGTATCTAACACACTCATCACTTTATCAGGTTTTACTGAGAATCCATGGGTCTGTTATTATGAATCAGCCAGCTGTCAGGATCTGTTTTGGCTTCAAATGTCAAGGGTTCATCACGACAAGTTCTAACAATGATTATTACAAAGATAATCCAGAATTTAATTTTTTTAAATATAAAATTTGCCTAATTTAAATAACTTTTAAATTAGTATCTTACCCTAGCATGCAATTTTCAGACTTAAAAAGATATACCACAGAGTTTAAGGCCAGGGTGAACTGGTCCATGTGTGTCTGTAACCACATGAGCCAATCCTTCTCATTAGCTAATGATCTAGTAGAGTAAATCAAATTAAATTCAGAGACAAGATACTGAAGAAGCCTAAACAAAGGTTGAGAAACCCAAGGGCTTAAGATTTGAGTACAAAAGCCCCCAAATTAGCTAAGAAAACAATATTTATGAGCTGAAGTGAAGAGATCTAATCTTCAAATAATAATTTAGTACATTAAATTCTAAATGGTTAGCCACATCTAACTCTCTGCCTATTTTCTTGTCTCCACTCGTTTGAAACTCTTCTAATCCAAAGTCTTGACTCATCTTCCAATCTGAGTTTGCCATTTTGGCATCTTACTGTGAGACTCTGTAGATCCTCTCTGAGTTTAAAGAAAGAAATGAAATTCACTTAGTCTAGATGTGAAGAATAAGTTGGTAATATTAACTAAGTCTTTCAGAGCTGATCCCATTGTGAAATTTGCTGCTGATTAACTACATGGCTAATGCATGTTGTGTCTGTGAGTCAATGCTGTAAGGACTTCAAACAAATGTGCAACAAGAGTAGTCAATATGGATGCAAATATAGTAGGTATTTGTCCAACAGTGTAGCTCAATGATAAAATATATGCCTAGTATGTACAAGGCCTGAGTTCACTGACAAGAGCAAAAGTTCCTACATAAATACTTACTTACATATATGCATATATACATTTTAATAGATCAGAATGGATGGTAAACATTTGATTCAACAGCTATTTTCTCCTTACTACATTAGAGCCCTCTGTGGTTTATCAAAGACACCCAGAAGAACTTCATAGTGAACAAAACAGTTCTCAGACCACGCAAGATTTAATTCTCAAAACTACCTACAATCAAATTTGAGTCACCAAGACTGTAACATTTCATTATTTACAAAACAATTTTTTAAACTTCTTTTCCCTTACCCATCGCATAAGCAGATCTCTACTCAGGAATTTCATGAGAGCCAAAAATGGTTAACAGATTAAACACAAGGCTAGCAAGAAAGATTGTTTATTTTTGGTAAATACAGTCTTCTAAACAACATTTTAGCCATATTAGTCTGAAAACTTTAAAGTTCATTCTCTAAGTTCTCTCTGTGTGTGTGTGTGTCTGTCTGTCTGTCTGTCTGTCTGTCTGTCTCTCCTTCTGTCCACCCTCTGCAGTGTGTGTGTGTGTGTGTGCATATGTACATGTGTATAGATGTATTCACTAGTAAGTATGCATGTGGACACTAGAGATCAACTTTGGGTGTTTTTACCTTATCTGCTGAGATAGAATTTCTCACTGACTCTGGACTAGCTCGCCTGACTGGTCACCCCTGGAATCTTCCTGTGTCCACCTCCCAGTTCTCGGACTCTAGGCACACGCTGCCACGGCCACCATTTCACATGGGTACTACAGAGCTGAACTCAGAACCTCAAGCCTATGTGGCAAGCAACATTGAGCCATCTTCCTAGTTCCTAGGTGTTAACTTTCTAACTTGCAATCACATTGATTCAAAATAAATTCTTTCTGCACTTCTCTCGATCTTATCAGACTGTCATACAAAAAATAAAGCAGTTTGCACAGCTGTGGAATAGCCGCCACCTGACTTAGAGCAATTGCAACATGCCAGATTGTAAAATACTATTGATCATTTAATACAGCACAGAGGTGTTTCAGTTTTATAAATGTCTGTCTTAAGATCAATGGTCCTTATTCATGGCACTTTCTCACTGAGTATCTGGGAACCTGACCCCAGCCCCTCCTCCGCAGCACTCTGCATTCACTTCCCCATCTCCATATGGCTCCCCACTTTTTCCATCTCCCATTCTCAGGAAAAGCTACTTCCTCTTTCCTTGTCCTTCCATCAGACACCCATGATCCTTCAGTGGTTCCCACCATTGTGGTTTCAGTCTTGTAGGAAACATGTTTCCTTCTGTTTTATGTACACATGCTAAATGTACTTTGAAAACACTGACAGTTTTTAATGCATTTCTTACTATTGTGCTTCATATCAGATGTATACTAATATATATTATATGATTAAAACAATGAAATTATAGAATTATTAATATTTCAAGTAATTTTCTTTCCAAGAATTCAAAAGAAAACCAATTTTATATCTCAAAATATTTAACGCTTTTTTCCTCCTCTTTTTTTTAACAGCTGTTCATTCGATGAAATAAAATGAAAACTAGATATCTTTCTGACACTCATTTCCAAGCACTGAAGATTTTACTCAGTTTATATCTACCAGCACACTTGATCATACAGTATATTAGAAATATCATCTTTCAAAGGTGAAAAAAAGACAAGGAAGGCAGATGGTTCAGCAGATTATAGCACTTGCTATCCAAGCTTGACTACCTGAGATCAAGTCTAGAATCCAGGTAAAAAACCAGCCAGATTGATGCTTGCAAAATTGTAATCCCAGCATTCTCATGGCAACAAGACAGGTGTTGGGGACAGGAGAGTAGGTCAGAAGATTGCTGATGAGCTAGCCTGAAGTGAGCAATGCCACAGCAAAGACAAGACAAGCAAAGTGGATGACGAGAACTGACTCACAAAAGTTGTCCCCCCACAATTGGCTGTGACATTGATGAATGTGTGAATCCCCACATAGACATATATACTAAGGAAACTTTTTATTTAAAAGAAAATGAAAGAGAAGACAGTTCTTAGTGAGTGTTATCTTTTCAGCAAGATCTTGAACTATATTGAGCAAAAGTTTTATGACAATACCCATCATACAAGGAATTCCCACAAAAGTGCTATTCGAGATATGTAAAGAACCTCCTTTTTACCCTGTTTGCAAGCCTGCCTGTTGGTAAGCCACAGCTTCATAAATGCAGATAAGAGGCATGCAACTCACAAGTCAAAAACAAGGAGAGCAACAATCAGGGAAGTACCATGTCTGCACTATGGCCATAGTCCCAGTCCCACAGATGAAATGGGAAAGGTCGCATGACTTCTGAACACACAGCAAGTCATGAGGTTAGGAAACAAAGTATTTGATACATTAAAGACTAGACAGGTAAAATAAAATCAGTTCTATCATACTATAACAAATACATTCTTTCACCATATTTCAATGTTCTATTTCTTTAAAAAAAAAACATGCTGGAATGATGGTGTCAGTACATACTACTCAAACATCTTGTCAGTTGCACATTAAAATAAATAGGAACCTAGTATACAGAAAAGTAATGTGTCACAAATTAAGTTAGTTAACTAACATGTCAACTAATCAAATGGGAAGATGTAGTAACCCATCTATATAGACATGAACCATAATCAATACAGTGGAGGATTAAGATGTATGAAATATACTCAGCTATTAAAAACAATGAAGTCATGAAATTCTTACGCAAATGGATGGAACTAGGAAATATTATCCTGAGTGAGGTTACCCAATCACAAAAGAACACACATGGTATGCATTCACTGAAAAGTGAATATTAGCCCAGAAGCTCAGAATACCCAAGATACAATTCACAAACCACATGAAACTCAAAAAGAAGGAAGACCAAAGTGTGGATACTTCGATTCTTCTTAGAAGGGGGAACAAAATAACCATGGAAGGCCTTACAGAGACAAAATGTGGAGCAGAGACTGAAGGTATGATCATCCAGCGACTTCCCCACCTGGGGATTCATCCCATATACAGTCACCAAACCCAGACATATTGTGGATGCCAAAAAGTGCTTGCTGACAGAATCCTGTTATAGCTGCCTTCTGAGAGGCTCTACCAGTGCCTGACAAATACAGAGGTGGATGCTCTCAGCCAACCATTGGACTGAACACAGGGTCCCCAATGGGGGAGCTAGAGAAAGGATTAAAGGAGCTGAAGGGGTTTCCAGCCCCATAGGAGGAACAACAATATGAACTAACCAGTACCCCCAGAGCTCCCAGGGACTAAACCACCAAGCAAAGAGTACACATGGAGGGACTAAGGGTTCCAGCTGCCTATGCAGCAAAGGATGGCCTTGTCAGATATCAATGGGAGGAGACGCCATTGGTCCTGTGAGGGCTCTATGCCCCAGTGTAGAGGAATGCCAGGGCCAGGAAGCAGGAGTGGGTGGGTTGGTGAGCAGGGGAAGTGGGGAGAGGATAGGGAGTTTTCTGAGGGGAAACCAGGAAAGGGGATAATATTTGAGATGTAAATAAAGAAAATATCTAATAATAAAAAAAGATGTAATGCAAATTTTGTGGATTTCCTGTGTAATGTATATTTTGTGTTTTTCCTGTAGATATGGTTTTCTTTATTTGCTCTTTCCCTTGTTCACGAAGTCATATATAATACAGCATTTGTATTAACTTTTACTTATTCCCTAATACACCACTCTTATTAAGGTAGGAGGAGACACCTAATATCTCACTCATACTAAGGTGGGAGGGGAATTTTCAAGAATTCCAAGTTTATTTATTATTTTCAAGACAAGTATTACAGAAGAGCTAATTTTATGTGATAAACTAGTCACAAATAAGCCAATGTTCTTAATTTTTTCACTCAATATACAAGCTTATATTGAGTGGTTACATTTTTCTGTATAAGCACTCTTTAAAACAGGAGAGGAAGATGTTATAGTCACATCTGCAGTTCCTGTAGGTAATTTTTGGAAAATGGCACCAAAACGTGAAAGAATGTATAATTTTATAATATTGACAGATTATTGACAAGTTGACTGGAAATAGAACAGTATTGATTAAGTTACACTCCTACTCTTCTCTCCATTTTTGCCAACGCTAGATATTATCCAACTTTTGGCCAATTTGATGAGAATCCATTTAGAATCTGCATTTGATCTAATTTATCAGTGAGGGTGAGAGTTTTTTCCTCTGTTCATTGGCTTCTACATTTCACACCTCAGTTGTTTGTTTATATCTTTGTTTGCCTTTGTAGCAGGGTATTGGGGGTGGTGGTGGTGGTGGTGGTGGTAGGGTTTTCTAAAGTATTTGTTTGCAAAGCTTTTAAAGAACATGATTAAAAATCTGTTGTCTTTGAAATAGGATGCAACTAATTCTCTCACAACTCTTTTATATGTAAACAGTGGCCTGGTCAACTGCAAAGAAAAAGAAAATGAATAAGAAAGGAAGGAATGAAGATAGAAGAAAAAGGAAAGGAAGGAAGGAAGGAAGGAGTGGGTTTGGCTTCTACAAATTATTGTGAAGTGTTTGAAAATTGTTTGGCTAATTTAGAGAAGTTAGGTGTTAG
This sequence comes from Mus musculus, assembly GCF_000001635.26. Taxonomy (NCBI): domain Eukaryota; kingdom Metazoa; phylum Chordata; class Mammalia; order Rodentia; family Muridae; genus Mus; species Mus musculus. The sequence goes on from NC_000076.6 coordinate 17,229,333, forward strand.
TAAGTTAATAAAAGTAAACTAAGATTGGGCTGCTCATTTAGAAAGTACCAAGGGGAAGCCAAGTTGCCAGCCCACTAAGGTATAAGGTATCAATGGGGCTTAGGCAAGACAAGGGAGCCTTCTGGTGCTTCAGTCCTGGTGAATCCTAATAAAAGCCTATGAAGAAAGCCAAGCTTTTTTATCTTGTGAAAAGAAAAAGGCCTCTGATAAAGAATAACACAAATCTATGAAAACTATCAAGACTATTTTTACATATGTAAAATGTAATTATAATATCAATTAAATGGAAAGGTGACATTTAATGGATATGGTAATATTGCATGAAGAGACACTTTGAAAATTTAGGACATCTCAGAATTAGTGTCAACCCAAGGTCATAATCTATTTCCTAGGTGCCCAAACCAAACTTTCAAAGCAAGACAGTGAAATCAAATCACTAGAAGACTCTTAAGAAGAAAGGAAGTCCAGATAAAACAAATAATAAAGTCTTTGTCTGAAAAATATTTGGAAAAAGGATAAAAAGCAATCCTTTTTTTAAAACTTCATTTCATGACTTTAAAATATTCAAATATATTTATAACTGTTGGAGACTGCAAGTTCTTTTGAATGCTCTTGGAGAGGAATTTAAATTCTTCTCCCATGCGATTACCTGCGTTCGCAAGGTCAGTGTGAGAAAGAGGCCAAGTTGTAACAATGCAATGATATCTGCCGTCTCCGATTAAAGAGAAAGAAACACCCAGCTGACACGGGAAAGGGCAGACACATGCAGGGGTGTGATTATAAGACCACTGTCCCTGGAGAGCCCGGGAGAAATAAGATCTGTATCTCTCGAGGCCATTCTGGAGATGAGAGACTATCTGTTAGTGAATACAAAGAGCCAGGGGTGCCCACATTTCTCAGCTCTAAACATGATGCTAAGCGTAGCTGGGTGCCATTAGTGTGGTTGGGCCGTAGGGTAGTGATCTAGACAGGCTTTGTTCTCCTCGGTAAGAACTGATGCATTTCAAGTCAGTAATCAGCATTGTCTGTGCATTTGCTCAGCTAATCTTCTGGCAACGTGTGATGAACAATCTGTCTATTGACTGGCTCAGCAGTTGCCGGCCCCTCCACCCTCACCCCACGTTGATCCCTGCCTCCTTTCTGCTGGCTGCTCTTTTTTTTTTTTTTCCTAGAAAAGAAGGATATAAAGAACTGTCCGTTCTCCTCCCCTCCCCCAGGATACAATTCCCATTCTGTAGGCCCTTCTCCCTAGGCCCGCTACACTTTGTGATTCTTTCTGGAATGCTAAAAATGCTGCCTGATTCTTGGCACTGGGCTACTTTCTGAAACTCTGAAACCCTTCAGCCGCTTCCCAAACAAGAGGTGTGTTTCTACTGTCTTTCATGTCTGTGTGCGTGCGCATGCTGAGAGGGCCTTGTTTATAGGAAATAGGAACATTTTGGTGACATCTGTCATCACTTCATCCAGAAAATACTTGTGATTAGCACTTTGTGTTAGGAGTAGGGGCAGGCAGGCAGAGAGACTGATCTCTTTATTATTCTGATAAATATGTGGATTTGCTCGTGGATGCAACCTTATGACAGCAACATGAAAACTCTAGATTTGGTATTTGACAATCTTTTTTTTTTTTTTTTTTTTTTTTTTTTTTTACCATTTACAAAAGTAGGAATAAAAAACAAAAAAGGACAACAAACAAAAAAGGACCAAATGTGCTGAAACTCAGGCTAGATTTACTTCTAAAAGAAGCCGAAATACACAATGTTGCTTAATTATAATTTTAAAGTCACTAGCACAATGCAAAGTATGATTGCTTGAGAGCACAAAACTTGACTTCTTCCATTTGTGCTAAGTAGTTCATAATCAGCTTCAACCGAATATGCATTCATTTGCCAGGGACAAAGCATGAAAGGCAATCAGGCCATTACCTGTGTTTCTACTTAGCTTCACCTTCTGCTCTTAACCACAGGCAACTAGATAGAACAAATCCAAACAAGGGACAATAAAATTCCATACAAGTCGAACACATGCACAAATTGGGTATTTTTATTCATTTAAATTCCCCTCTCCCAGCCCCCGATGTTTCTTTGTTTCTGTAGAAGAAAGAAACATAGATTTCACCACCAGAACAGCATAGTTCTGGAGAGAAAAGCATTCCCCTGATGAAATCAGGATCTTGGGCCAAAAACCATTGGTTCTACACTCAGAATTTCTGCGCATGCTCACTCACCATGTATAGGCTCAAAGTTCTTTACAGAGTGATTCTAGAATGTCTTTCACTTTGCCTTGTAGAGATCCCACACCAACTGGAAAGCTCCCTTAAGTTTAAAAAAAAACATATTCAGACTCCTTCCCCACCCAGCTGATGAGCTGAGACTCCTCCAAACTTTCTGCTCACTCCTAGAACTTGATAGTCTCTTGGGTGATATAATTGAGTTCTATAAACTTCAAAATTTTAAGGAATCAATGAAAGAAGTAACTCAAAACCAGTGGATTGTTGGAGTAATTATTACAGCCACTATGGCACCAGAGCAGTTACCACAGCTCTTTGTATGAGGTCTTATTCAGATTACATTGCCAGTTTTCAATAGCTGATTCTACCATCTGGTGAACTTCCATTCCTTAAAAAAAAAAAAAAAGTACCTTTAAAATAGCTTTCATTCTTATTTTCAATCATCTGTGCAATGAGGCAAACACACACACACAAACACACACACACTCACATCCATGGGTCTCAAACAGTGCTTGACAAATGTGGACAACTGGGTGGAGGATGTAAATGAAAAAGCACTTGCCTGGCATGCGTGTGACTGTGGGCTCCATTTTCAGTACTACGGTCACCCCCCGCCCAACAACCAAACCCACAATCAATCACACTTGGTTCAAGTAGTAATATGTGAATTATCATAGAGGAAGTGACAAAGAATTTGAATTTCAACCTAGCCTGGCATCAGCCTCTCCCAGTTCATAGTTTCCTTTTAAGCCATTCTTGTTTTTCCTTCTACCAAGCATCTTCTAAGAAGTTTGTCGACATGCTGTTTGCAAGCAGAAGTCTCCAAGACAACTAACTGGAAGTCTTAATCATGTATGTGGTTCCAAAAAAGAAGGCCAGAAACAAAAATCACACACACACACACACACACACACACACACTTTTAAGTAATTTTATCATGCAGTACCAATATTTTACTTAAAGAGGCAACCATATTTAGAAAGCCTAAAACCACATACAATAAAACGGAAAATTCCCGAAGCCATTACTAAGACAGTTACCATGTTTTCTTATTTTATTCTGGCTCCCTAACAAGTTCCAGTAGGACCATCTCTTGTTAATGATGGTTTTTAAAGCGCCCAGCATTGTCTTGAGAAAAGGCTTTTGAGTACTCGCTGCCCAGTCACTTCAGTTCGCCGGGTGACTCATTTTCAAAAGCTTCTGCCTGCTGAATCTCTATTAGAGTTGCAAACATAAATTCAATCTCCAATTGCTCAGTACCTTTTGTCCTAAAAGAAATGATTTTGCTCCAGGAAAAGGAGATGTAGTCCAGAACACAGCTGCTCAGAATGCACACAGACACACTACATCACAGAAAAATTCCCCACCTGACAGATGAACTTGCTGGGTTTCAAGTGAAGAGACCCTGGGAAACTGGATCTTATTTTCTTATACAAGTACATTGTCTATTTTCGTTTTATTCCAGTAGACTCTTACTTTCAAATTATTGGGGCTTTTGCTGTGATAAACGACCAACTGTGCTGTTTTGTTACAGCATCCAGTGCTAACTAATACAGAGATGAAACAGGATGAGTAACAAGGAAACAAAAGCTTCCAACCTATTAGTGTGAATAGGTTGAAACCTGGGCTCCCAAAGATGACCAGTGTCCAGTCCTTAACTGCATTTAACATTGAGGTGAAAATATTTGAAAATTGCATCAAATCCGCTGACTTTTTCTGGGGAAGAATAGAGCAAGATGTCATGTTCACGGTCACATAACATTATGTCATGTTCTGTCAGAGATTGTATTACCTAGAGTTTTCCAAAGAATAAAAACCAACAGAATGAATTCACAGTGGGGAAGGATGGTTTATTAGACTGGCTTACATGATCCTGGTTGGTCAGACAAGAATGGCCTCTGCAGCCAGAGAAGCTGCGAGCTGGTAGCTGCTCAATCGACAAAGCTAGATGCCTCAGCAGTTCCATTCTGGTGCTGAAAGCTTAACACATTCCTAGAGAGCCATGGACCTTCAGTCCATGTTGGAAGACCAAGCAAGGTGGGTGCTGACGTCATAGGCACAGTTACAACAATAAGGGAGATGGACGCACAGCAAAGAATAAAGGCAGGTATACAGGCACCCTTGATTGTTCTTTGGACCTCTCTATATCTGGGCTTCTACCAGAAAGCCCACTGGAAGAGACTGTCCTCTCAGTCAACCTTTATGGAGGTGCTTTCTTAGACATGTGACATGTCTAGGAGCATGTCTTTTGATTCCAGATCCCATCAAATTCGTAAGACTTCCATCCCAGATCTTAAAATGAAGTTTCCTCTAAATTTTCAAAAGAAAATTTCCCTTGCAAGTTTCAATGCCCTAATTATTTTAGATTTACTTATTTATTTTATGTATATTTATTTTTATGTATATACATATTTATTTTATGTCTTCATGCACACCAGAGGAGGGCATCAGATCCCATTAGAGATGGTCATGAGCCACCATGTGATTACTGGGAATTGAACTCAGGACCTCTGGAAGAGCAGCTAGTACTCTTAACCACTGAGCTATCTCTCCAGCCCCAATGTCCTAATTCTTAATTTCTTTAAAAAATTGAGAGAAAGAAAAAAAAATTGATATGAAAATTTTAGTTTACCTTATGTATTATCACTACTGTGTAAATTTGTGAATAGAGAAGTTAAAAAATGAACAACCCTCTCCCCTCAAATTGGGGAGTTAGTAAAGACAAAATACCCTGAAATGACGTGCCAAACCTTGTTCATATCTCTGCTCCAAAATCGTAAGAGAAAGTAGACCAGGAAGATGGACATAGATATAATAACAAAAGTTTAAAAGTATACTTTATTTTAGTTTTCATTACATTTACAGTAGTTGTTTCTTTCTTTCTTGGTGTGTTTGTTTATTTTTGTGGGGGGCAGAAGAAGGAAAACGTTTGCCCTCAGCATTCCACAAAGGTAAGAGGAAAATTTGCAGCCTTCAGTTCTTACCTTCAGCCATGGAGAGGGAAAGCTGAACTGAGCTCATTGGTCTCGGTGGCAAATGGCGTAATCACGTTGCCATCTCCTGTCCCCAAACTTTACTTTGAAAATAGGGGTTAAGGCATACATGTTTACTCAGGGTAGAAACAAAATGGTAGGTATAGTTACTTGACTGACAGACTTAGACTATTTGACAGGCGATTTAATCGACTTCTACAGCAGCCACAAAACAAATGCTTATGAACTATGGCATGCTTGCTGCGAGCTCAAAGATATTTAAGTAAGAAGGAATTGCAGGGAAACTGGAAAGAAAATCATGAAACGTGTCTGAAAGCAGAGAAGCAAAATGCTAGTTCAGAGGAAAGACTCTGCTCCAAAAGATCCCCATGTCTTAGGGCTTCTCTGTTTTTATAGCTTATGAAAGAGACAGTATAAGTCCAATACTTAAAAAGACGAGCTTTGAACTTAATCAACCTAAGCTCAAAGCTCATCTTTGAATAATAACTTAATAGTTAATGTAGCTGTAACTTCTCTTTCCTCAGATAGTGAAGGCCGTCACGAGAAGAAGCCGAGGTAAACTGTGTTGTACACTGTACTAGGTCCTTAGAACAATCTAGAAATCTCAACTGTGCTTCAACTGGTTCAGTCCTGTTCCAGTGTTAAATAGCTCCAAATTCCAGCCTGTGAAACCTAAGAAGTGGATCATTTGGGAAGCAGGGAGCACCTGTGTGTACCTCCCGAGACAAGCCTTACATGTGGGTACAGCTTCAAGCATTTCAAGTCACATTGGCATCACAGCAGTGGGGACAAAGCTCAATCTTATTTTCTTTATTTCCCAAAGAACAAATTGAGCTGGCTAGAATCCACTGGTTTCAAATGCAATCCCTTGAATTTTATGATTTCTTTTCTCTTTTAAAAGGTATTTTATTGAATAACACCGACCCGTTTGTTCTCTGATTCCCATTTCTGAAGCTGCTTTGCCAAGACAACACCATCAATCAAGGAGAGAATGTGTCAGCAGGGGGGCTTCTCTTCTTTTGCTGAGGGTCTCTTGTGTTTGTTTTTCAACAGAAACTTAGCTCTGAGTAAACACAAATTTTTATTTCAGAGTAAATGCCTCTGAGTTCCGAGGCACCTTTTGTTTTCTGGGAATGTCAATTTTATTTTGGTTCCCAAGTTGACAGAAAATGAAAGAAATCATTTGAAGAACTACATTTACTTCTTGTGACAAAAAAAAAAAAAAACCGATCCGTGGAAACAGCCAAAATGTTCAGTAAAGCAAGACATTTGCTAGATAAACGAAAATCTCACAAGCTGAACAATGAACACAGGTACACATGAGAGGCCGCAAACAGGGAGACACAAACAGAAATGGCAGCCTTTGGTGTAAAAATGTCTGCGCTGTGATGATTTTCTGTGAAGACTGTAAAATGAAAATGGAAACAGGCTTGATCCCTTCCCCCACCACACCTCTAGACAGCCCTTGCTCCAGGTTCACAGTTCCCCTTCTGAAAAAAATAAGTACTTGAACATAAACATGGGGCTCAATCGCTCAGATCCTGAAAAAGACTCTTATTAGTGAGGTGCTAAAACGCTGATCTCCATAGGAGCACCACAGACCCGTGGGAAACAACTTCAGAGCCTTAACGACCCAGAGGATACAGGAAACTCGCTTGATCTGTTACAAGTTAATTTAATGACTGCTTCTAAGCATCCGCTGGCATAAGGCTCTCCAAGCTCCCTAAGCTGCATCCTTGACTTCAGCGCCATTCATACACCCATCCAGCCCTTCCACTCGGCCTCTACAAAGTTATCTGCCAGTTGAAGTTTTAATGAACGCAGCTTAAAGAAGCACAAAATCAAGAGGAAGGTTGGCAACCATCTGTTGAATTTGTGCTCCATCCATAGACAATCCCCCATTTAGAAGCTAGAGTGGATTGTTTCACCCTGAATGGTGTAAATTTCCTCTCCAAGTAGCCCAAAAGCTAAGAGAATGACAACGTTGTACTGAAGAGGCCTGCTCTGAGAGCTTTGAGGCCAGCAAATAAAATCATACATTGTATTCCTTCAGGAGAGGTCAACTTGCTTTGTGCACACTATCTAATCAATTCTCAAAGCATTCCATTGAAATGGGGCCAAGGCAGCTCCAACACTCACTTTACAGATGGATAACCTGAGGTTCCAAAAGGTTAAAACAGTTTTCAAGGTCACCTTAGGCCAATTCCACACAACTGCAATTACCTGGGCAGTAGAGGCAAAGAAATAGGCAGCAGGGAGGTTGTTGAAACAGACAACAGGCTGCTAACACTCAGAGATATTGTGCCCAGTCACCAAAGAAGGACAAGGACCAGACCAGAAGCTAGCCAAATAAGCTCTCTATGTGCCCAGATTCCGCAGAAGATTGACAATTTTCTTTTCAACTGGAAACTGCTAGGCAGAAAGAGAACAGCAATGAGGTCACAGATCTGCTATTTATAGGATATCAGCCACCACACTCAGCTGCTTTTCGGTTAAGGTGAATATTGAATGTAATTTTCTTTCTCCAACTCCATCCAGAGAAACTAGTTTCAGAAAAGGAAATTATAGAATTTAATAATATTGCTTGTGACATGGTGATTTGCTTTGTAACAGGCTCAGCAACGTTTACCGCATATCCATCTGGGCTTATTGACCATAAATAAAAACGCAGTCACATTCTTAATAGCTCTAAAGATTCTTTTCTTCCTTCCTTCCTCCTTTCTTTTTTCTTTCTTTCTTTCCTTCTTTCTTCCTTTTCTTTCTTTTTAAAAGGAAAGCAAGCAATAAGCTATTCCATGAGGTTGGTTTTTTGTGTTTTCTGTTTGTTTGTTTAATTTCCTTCATGGAAAATGTTCATTGAATTTGCAAAGTGATAACAAAACAGAACACCGGTGTGGAAAAAAAAAGCAGATAAATAAATAATAGGACCGCTTTATGAGGCAGCGCCTCTGAGGCAACGCTGTTTGCCTGTTAAGTTGCAAGAGTTAATTCCTGTGAAACTACACTTCCTCACTTTTCTTTTAGCCTCCTTGGATCTGAGGTACGTGAGGGTTTCCGAGAGTGAGGGGGAGGGCCAGCCGGAAGCCTCCATTCTTTTGATGTAGATTGATGCATGACAGTAGCCCCTGCGCTAAAGATCAAGTTTTGTTTCTCTTCAGCCTGGCTCCCAGCTCCTGAGGAGACATTTCTTAGTTGAAGGATGCACTCCACTCCGCAGTCCTGGCTCACAACAAAAATGGCAAATGAAAATGGCGGGTGTGTTCGGTGGCTCACCAACTGCAACCAAACCTGCGGAAATCTAGAGATTTTTTTTTTTTTTAAGAGCACCCAAAAACTTCCAAGGCTCAAAATAAAAGGTAAAGAAATGAGGGGAAACTGCCAGAGGGGCATCTCCAAGCTTCTATTTGGGATAAGACTGGAGGACAAGAAAATGGCTCTGAGCCAACTGCTCAGGATCTTGGCGCCTTCTCACCAAGCAGGAGCTACTGCAACACAAGCCGACCTGGCCCCAGAGCACTGCGGTTGGCACCTGCACTGACCAGATCAGAGATCTTCAGATTTGTGTGGAGATGGGGATTGTTTAAAAGTCATTCACATCACAGACTCCCAGCCAGGCCCAGACTGACGCGTTAAACATGAGTTGCATGCTAACCAGAACCCCACAATCTATGACCTCACGTGGAGGCTGAGAAATTCATGATAACACCTTGGAGGATGTTTTCAGGGCTGGTTACACACCCAGCCTACCAAAACACCACGTTCAACTTTATATTTGAGGAATGTGGCAGCTGCCTAGCTAACTGATAATTCAAGTAAAGGACTACAAACAAACCTATAAGATCTCATTTAGACACTTAAAAAAAAATTCTCAACCGAGAGAGCAATTACAATTCTTTAAAGGATCATAGCTGCAGCTGTCACTTTGAAATTAAGAATGAGTTTTCTATGGGTAAGAAAGATCAGAGACACATTTGCCCTTCATGTTTGATGTGCAAGAGCTACTTCTATACATGCTGTGTGTGCGCGTGCATATGTGTGGGGATGTGTGCATATGCATGCACATCCATGCATTTCTTCCATTGACTAAAGTCTTCTGGGAGCCCCTCCCCCGACACCATATGCCAGTCTTTCCCCCTGTGCCCTCACTGCTCCCTTTGTCTCCTTTGACAGCCCCCCTCCCCGCCCTTCTTTAACCATCATTCAGCTTTTGCTGATGTAACAAAGCTTGCAGAGACAAACAGACAGTTGGCCACTTAATAGAGAGAAAACCAGGAATCATCAAAATTATAAGGCTCCGATTATTAAACATACAAAATACAATATTACATTATGTCATTTGACTTCCACCAAAAAAAAGTTATGAAAAGAAATGTTGTTATATTCAAAGAAGGAAGTGACCTGGGGAGAAAGTGGGTGTCTTGTTGAAGGCTGCTGTGTAGCAGAAGGAAGAGCCTGAGCTTGGACCTAAAAATCATAATTTTAGCCCTAGAGTTGAGAGAGGAAGGCCTCTTAAAACTACTCAGATTCTTGATACTATTATAGTGTTCCAGTTTGAAACCTGAGTTTAAAAAAATTGATTACATAAAACCACCGGACTGTAAACAGGATTCAATTTATCCTGAGGTAATTTATCCAATGGTGTGAAGAAAAGCACTTTTTGCATTTTCCTAGGAAGGAAATGGGAAAAAATAGCACAGAACAGCCATTCACTAGGCTTAGAGACTGAATGCCTGTGCTCCAGACACTAACCTAGCCACTTCGGGGTTGCTCTTCCAAGTCAGCTCAGTGGGTCTTTGTTTATTTCAAGGATGACTATTCTAGCCTGCAAAATAACAATATTGAATATCCCGTCTTAGTCCAAATAACTCAGAATTATCTGAAACATATCATACTAAGGGACTGTCACACCCTTGTATGAAATCAGGCAATGCAGTCAATGCAACTAAGAAAATCTATTCTATATAGGAAGACCACTAGATAAGTTTTCAAACTTAACAAAACCCCATTCTTTAAGTAAGCTACTAAGCTTGATCCAATCAAGGAGACAAAATTCTCCCGTTTTTATATGCGGTAGCCATAGCCACAATATCTGAGATCTAGAGCAACTTCAGAGCACTCATCCTCTTAGCAATAGACAATCAAGGCAACACGGAAAATATGACCAGCTCTCTAGAGTACTGCTGACATTCCAGTTATTGAAAAACAAATAAACAACAACAATAAGACAAAAACGGAAGCAAAAGCCTTTATATCATTTGTGGCATAGTTCATAAGGTCATCTTTTTAAGCAACCCCCAGCCCCCAGTCAATTACAAGCTACTGGAAAGAACCTTGTGCATTTTAATTAATACCCTCATGATCACCATAATACAAAAACTAAAACTGTGAATTTGCTGGGGATACTATTCCAAGGAGTCTGAGGATCATTGCATAACTAAAGGAGTCTTTTCTTTAGAAGATAAAACTTTAAAATCAGAATTATATGCCAAAAATGTCTCAGGAAAAGTTTCTATTTTAGGAGGTTAGTTGGATTTTTTGGGTTTTTTGGTTCAAAATATATTTGAACCTTCCCTGAGACCAATGCTAAGGCTGAGGCAATCATCTCCTTTGGCTGCTGTGGGCAGCAAGGATTCAGAAAACTCAGCAGTATGTGGCCATTTCCTGCTTACAGAGGTCAAGAGCAGCAGTCGCTGTAAACCTGAGAGAAAAATGCCACCCGGAGGAAAGACTTCATGATGGAGTGTCGGTAGGGAGACTAAATGAGCTTCACTTAGACTTTATGCACAGACGAGCTAAATGAGTACTCATTTGGACTTAGAAATTGGACTGTGACTTAGCCTGTCCCAGTTTCCTGCTCCAAAGCCCCACCCGCATCATTAAGATGTGATAGTAAGCACAGCAATATCATCTAGATTTTTTTTCCCTCTGAAATAAAACTGCAAAAATGTCCACACATACCTGTTCTTCTCTGATAGTGCATCTACATAACTTGTAAAACTGGCTGTTATCTCTTTCCCTGGAGCTCCACCACCACAGGCTATCGAGGTGAATAGCATGGAGGTACAGCAATCACTAAGTCACCAAGTACAACGCTCAAAACAGCCTTTCTTCTTCATCCCTGCCTCTCCACTGGTCCACTCCCAGAGCAACTTCACTTGCCAAGACTTGATTCCTGACTCAACACCTCTACTTCAGAAAAATAATAATAATAATCTGATCGACGAAAGCAATTCTTACTAAATAATCTATGACTTAGGGGATTCCTTCATGCAAGAATTTTCAGAAGGATGGAACTAGAGGATGGTGCTGAGAGCTTTTGTCATCAACTGGTAAAAGGCACAGGAAGGCTCTTCCTTCAAACCTCTCATATCCTGCTATGGAGCTGACCCAAATCAACAACGTATGAGAAGCTTCAACCAGAAGTATTGCTAGAAAATAGCTCACGCACATAAACTGGTAAGCTAGTAAAGATGGTAAAAAAATCTTTTCAGTTTCTGAGGCAAACAACTTACCATGAAATTATTTTGAGAAAAATGTAAAGAGCATTTCCAAAGCTAATGAGATATTCCATAACTGCAGATAGTAAGACAATGATGGCATGGATATTCCATCTCTTGGATCTAAAATGGTCCCAATCATTTGAACAGAAGGGGATAGAATATTAAAAGTCAAATCCGGCATCTTTAAATTGATCCAGTCAAATCGTAACACTTCATTTCATCTTGAGGACACAGTGAGGGGACATTTGAGACAGTTGTTGAAAATTCCCTCTAGGGTGGTCATGCTATACAAACACCACAAGTACATTCAGAGACGTTTAATGTACTGTATCTGGGTTTTAATTGTTCTGCCCAGACAATTAACTAGGGACTGCTCACAATAAACAGAAAAAAAGAAGACATAAAAACAAAGAAAATATTCAATGTTTACAAGTGAAATTTCTGGGCGTGCATTCACATTTAACACATACACACACATATACACACATGATAGTGTCTGACATATTGCTTAGTTTTCTGTATCTGTAACCAAAATATCTGAGAGAGTTTAGAGGAAATAAGTATCTGTTCAGATTCATGGTTTCAGAGGGTTTCCTGTAGCTCCATTACTTTGGGCCTAAGGTGAGGCAAAATGCCATGACAGTGAATATAAATAGAAGAGAGTGTTCACTTCACAGCAGACAGGAGGAAGACAGAGTGCATACTCTTCAAAGACACAACTCAGTCACCAACATCCTATTGAAAACTTCTACCATCTCCCAAACTAATCAATGGCTTATCTGTTTATGAAGAACCCTCATGGTTCAACCAAAAGCCCACCAGCAGACAAGCAAGCTCCCAACACATAAATGTCTCAGAAAATTTCATTTTCAAGCATAAAGTCTATCTCACAATACCAAATGCATTAAGTCCACCTGCTAGAGTTTCCACCATCTTAATAGTTTATGCACTGCTCAAGCATCCAAGTTCAAAGTATCTGAGACACAAACAAAAGTCTCGGCTGTGGGCTCTGGTAAAAAATGAAAACAAAATTGCATATTCCAATATCCAGTGGCACAAAATAAAGAATATCCCTCCAAAGGGTAAGGATAGAAGAAGAGCAAGAAAAGCAATCCACAGTATGAACAGGTTAAATATAAAATCTTATACATTCATGTCTACCATCTGGGGCACACAATGGGATGATGTGAGCTCACTAAAACTTCCATACCCCCATGGAAGTCCATAGAGTCTCCCACCTCAGTTGGCTCTGCTCACTGCCTGTGACTTCCCTCAGCAGACATTTTATATGTACAGTATATGTGACTTGTGATCTTTCTGGCAAAGCTCAAGTCTTCACAGGACACTGTCTGCAGGGATCCTGATTTAACACAGTGGCTAGTCTCCCAGGTCTTTCTTTGTATAGGAGGTAGATACCTCCATGCTCACGTAGCTCGTTCACTTCACATGTGTGTAGTGCAGCATTATGTGGTCGACACCAAGGTCTGTTTCAAGTTCTAACTGTAACCTGAAGCTTTTGGATCACAATTACAGTGGCCTGTGAGTTTGTGGAAGGTCAAACATAGTGAAGAAAATGCTGGTAAAATCCTTTCCAACGTCATAGGGTGACCCAGAGCTCTCTTCTCAAAAGATTCTTTAAAAAATGAGTTTACTCTTTATAGCATGGAGCCTGTGAAGAGCTGGATCTGGAGAATTTCTGAAATACTCTCAAAGAATCATTCCTTTCTTTTCCTCTAGTGTAAAATTCTTGCTGCCTCCTCCTCCTCCTCCTTCTCCTCCTCCTCTTCTTCTTCTTCTTCTCCTCCCCCTCCCTCTCCCTCCCCTCCCCCTTTCCTTCTCTTTCTCCTCCTTCTCCCTCCTTCTTTTCTTCTCCTCCTTCTTCCTTATGTATTTAAGATATGTATAGCTTAAATGTACGAGTATGTGCCTTCATGGACACATGTGCACTGTGTACATGCCTGGAACTCACAGAGGCCAGAAGATGGCACCAGGTCCCTTGGGACCAGAGTTCCAGATGGTTGTAAGCTGCTGAGAGGGTGCTGATAGCTGAAACTGGGTCTTCACCATGAACAGCAAGTATTTTTAATCGGCTGTTGAGCCATTCCTTTCTCAACAAGACTCTTACGGTTTCTCTTAAACTACCACACCTTCCTTAGACTCAATTTTACACAGGTTTTTCTCTGTAAACTATAAGGATTCAAGTCTTCTTGAACCTGTTTTGTGCTTGCTTGGTTGTTTCTTTGGTTTTTGTTTGTTTGTTTGTTTGTGGTTCAGTTCTCACTACAAATCTAGCTGAATGCTATTAGCAAAACCATGTCATAGCCAGAAGGGTGAACTGCTTTGAAATCTTTCTCCACCAGAAAGTAAACCGATTTAAAGTTTTTAAGTCCAAAGAGCCAGTACACAGACAAGATACAGAGATGTTTTATGATGTAATTTAACACAACTGGCCTTTAATACAACTTTTAATAAAGATAGACTATAGATAGATAGATAGATAGATAGATAGATAGATAGATAGATAGATATAGAACCTTAAGAACATAATTGTTATTCTCTATATTTCTTTTGGCATTCTCGCCTTCTAAGCTCCCATCAAAAATCACCTGTTAAGTCCCCACTTATACCTTCATAATTTTTCTAACTATTTCCAAATTACTTCCCCAATCCAAAGTTCCATAGACAACAACTAGAGGTTCATATTTAATCATGACAACAACACCTCGCTGGTGCTATTAGTCAGCAATTCACTGTGAACATATATGTAAGAAAGTCAAAGTACAGGGAGACTTCAATCCAGCAAAGTGGAAGAACACAGTGAAACAAATTCCTCAGGGCACAAAGCAAGCTCAGGGCAGTAACAGGTAAAGGCCAAGGCTAAAATACACCCTTCAGAAGTGTAGACACACTGATTCACCTCCAACAATGAGATTCTATCATTTCCCAAAGTCTACTCAAAATTTAAGCCCACTAATGAAATCAAAGTAGCCATGATCTATGGGGGTAAAGTATATGTTTATTTTACAAGCCCATCAACTGGTAATGAGCCCCATACATATTGCCATATGGGAAATATTTCATGCAAAACAAAACAAACTAACTAACTATCAACAAAGCAAACAGAAACCACCACCACATCACCACCACAACCACAACAAAATGCTATCCAAGACTAGAGAAAGAGGCCATAGTTCCTACTTCTAGTAGCAATGCAAGTCAAAACAGCCATTATGGAAAACAATATAAAGGCTTCTCAGACTAAAACTGGAACTTTGGAGACATTCGAATTCCACCATTCCGTGTAAATTTAAAGAAACTTTAATTAGCAGGTAGAAAAAGCTACACGATCATGTCTGTGGCAGCTTTATTCACAACAGCCAAGTTAGAGCATCGATCTAGGTGTCAATCATAAGTGGATAAGGGAAATGTGGTGTATATATATATATATATATATATATATATATATATATATATATATACACACACAATAAAATACCAAAACTGAGAATGAAATTTATCATGTGTAATCATTTACATCAGCTTCCAAATATTTAGAAACAAATTTAACCAAGGAAACAAATAGCCTCTAGAATGAAAATTGTATAACACATATACAAGAGATTAAAGTCATTGCAAGAGCATCAAAAGACGTCTTATATTCAGTTGGAAGAGTTGAAATTGTTAAAGGATTTAAAAACAGACAGACTCAATGTAACTCGCAAAAAAATGTCATTGAATTTCTTCACAAAAATAGAAAAAACACTACTAAAATTTGTAAGGAATCATACACACACACACACACACACACACACACACACACACACACAAATGTAAGTAGCTACAAAAAAACTAAACTCAAAAAGAATTGCCCTAGATTGTAGACAAAGGTACATGATAAATTCTGAAATTTACAAAATTAGCATATGATATGTGCCTGCATAAGGTATGAAGAAGAAAAAATAAGTTAGCTTACAGCTTATTTTTTTAATTTTTAAATTTTTAATTATTTTATTTATTTACATTCCAAATGTTGTCCTCTTTCAAACCCCTCTCAGAGTTCTTCAGTCCCTCTACCCTCCCCTTTGCCTCTAAGAAGGTGCTCCCCCCACCCCCTGATTCCCTTTCCCTGGGCCATCAAGCCCCTACAGGATTAGGACAAGGCCTCTGTGCTAAGGGCCATGGACCAGTCAGTCCATCTATGAGCAATAGAAATGAATAATGATTCAGGATTATTATCTTAAGATAGCAACATGTAAATCTTAGTTTTATGTATTTTAATTTTAAAAATATTTATTAATTTGTGTGGTACACACTTCTTCAAGATCTACACGTGGAGGATAGGAGACAACTTTTAGGAGACTTTTCTTCCACCATGTGGACCCGTGGGACCGAATCAGGCCGTAAGGCTTGGCATCAATTACGTTTACAGCAGAACCATCTTCATGACCTCTCAAATCCTAATTTTAAAATCCAATTTTTAAATGGATAAGCACTTGCTCTTTTTGGGGAGTTAATTTATTAATTTCATAGGGATATTGCTTATATAAAATGTCCTGGTGATTTTAGTAAATGTATTCTACAGTTGAGCTAAATTATTCACAGTTGTCTGAGTGGTCCATAGGCATCTATAAACTTCAAGGGGGAAGGGGAGTAGATACTGGTGTGTTCATGAGCCACCAAAAGACATTTAGCGTTTTATTCCACAGTGAATCCAATACCCAAAATAGTACTGACAGAATCCATAACCATCTCTTTTGCATAAATTTCCTTTGCTCTGTTTTTATATCTCAAAATGGTATTTATCTTACCACTTTAAGACAATTACTGAACCCATTACTGATACTTCATTGGAGAGATACATGCATTTCCATGTATACTCCCAGGTCACAAATTTAATAACATTTTGGAAACTCTACCTAATTTCATAGGTTGTCAGACTCAAAAAAAAAGTGGGTTTTTTTTTCTCTGCTTTGAGGACCATAATCATCATCTATGAAAAACATACTATTCACCTGAGAATATAATTCCCAGCCTCCAGCTAAGCAGAAAGATGTTCTAGTGGACAGGACCACTCATAATTCCAATAAATTTAATAATAGTCATAGTTATTAGATTCCTGCAGGAATTTGAAAACTCAATTCTGTAGAAATTAATGACTACATATAATGATATAAATGATGATAAAAAAGAGTTTTAGAGTCAAGAGAATACTTAGACACACACACGTGTGTGTGTGTGTGTTTATTTGTTCATTCATTTTTTTAAAAGAATAATGGTGCTCATGTGAAATCCAAAGAATGTTGATGGCAACATGGCCCTGTAAGGATCAAGTCTATCTCCAGAAGCAGCTAATGCCTGGGTGGAAATTCCTACTTTGTACTGTCGCAAACCAATACTCAGAACAGGCAAGAATAAGATGTACTTCCCAGATGCCAGGACATTCCATGTTTTAGCAAGTAAGAAAAGCAGAGAAGAAAAGGACAACTGAGCACCAACAGATAAGGAAACCATTTGTTTTACTAAGAATGCAACTATAGAAAATGTCTATCATGCATTGAATAATTAACAGAAAACCGTTTTCCTTCTCTCTTATATCTATCATCTATCTATCTATCTATCTATCTTTCTATCTATCATCTGAATCTATGTCTTATATCACCTCTCAAAAGAGGCCCTTTGAATTTGTTGCAAACTCTGAGATTTGCTCATGTTTCTACACTTTTAAATAAAATACTTTTCTCTCTACATGTGTGTGTCTGTCTCTCTGTCCATGTCCCCATGTGTATAGGACATAAGAAAGCATCAAATTCCCTAGAGCTAGAGTTACAAGTGATTGTGACCTACCCAAAATAGGTACTGGGAATCAAATTTGGGACTTCCGGAAGATCAGTATATGCCCTTCATCACTGAACAATCTCTCTAGCCTAGCATGTTCCCACATTCTGAAGTACCCCCAGTCGATGTCTGTTTTGCCATGAAGCAGATTCTTAAAAAAACAGAGCAAACCAAACAAACAAAAAACCTTTTTCAACCAAGGTATGACTTGAAAGGATCACAGACATTAACATTAATATTTCTAAATATACTACAATATTTAAAAAGGATTTCATGCTACTTAAATGCATGTAAATACTGGCAATTATTTTGTGTTTAGACAGAAAACGTATAAGGAAGGAACTTATGAAGCTTATCAGAATCTAATTTGTTATACATAACTGTATTTACATTACATTTCAGCCTAGTAAATAGAGTTATTTTATTCTATTCATCATAAATAATAATTACTTAAACCCTTCCCATGGAAATATCACAATGTTTCATTTGATGTAACTCAGAAATCTGAGTACTACATATCCTTGAATGTTGAGATGATTATAACATTGTTCTACGAGGGAAAAGGTCCATGTCAACGAGATGTATAGTAAAGTACCATTGAGGGTGAATTCCTATGATGCAGGGCTGTTCCCCAAACTTAACCCTCTGCATGCCAAAAACAGAGTTTACGCCGCTAAAGAGGGAAGGACATATTAGCCAGAATCTTAAAGAGTAGTGTACAAGTTTGATTCCAGTGTATGAAGAGGTACTGAAAAACATTACCGATAAAGGAGTCTGCTAATATCATCTATAGAAATCGGTCATAAAGAAAGGAAGCTTTAAGGGATAAAGCAGAAATCTAATGGAAGAGCCTCTGTGTCAAGGTGAGCCTACCATGGTGTCTAGACAGGCAACTACTCCAGGTACCCATTTCCCTGGAGAGAAGTAGAACAGCCATTATCACTCGTCTCCTTACATTTCTGTCACTGACCAATACTCTGATATTCTTTAAAAAAAAAAAAAAAGCAGTATTTTCGAATGTAAAAAAATGTATAAATTCTGGACACAATCATTTACTTTAAAGATGATTTTCATTCTTGTTGATATAAGTACTTTCCTCTGAGATGGGGGAGATACTTCTTTAAAATATAAATTTAAAAAAGATGTATGGTTATTGATAACAGGAACTGCAATCGGGGCCATCTATATAGAAATGTCAGAAGTATTTATGCATTTAGAAGCCAGCACGGAAGAAAACAAGACCGACTTGTGGTGTCACTGTTCACTCCTACGTGATGCTTGGTCAGGTGGTTCAGTCTCAGATCCTCAGCATGGTCCACCCGTGTAAAACCATCTGCCTCCCAGACTGTCAGGAAGAAGTAATTGCCTGAGTGACACGAAGGGTTAATACTACAGGGCCATGGAGCTTCTTGCTCACTTGACTTCTGTTCCCAGGCTGTTCACTCCACGCCTGCAAAATAAACCTTTCCATAATTTCCCACAGCACCTCCTAATAAGACAAGCGATTTCAGGAGGAGTCATCTGTGTGAGCACATCTTCCCTCAGTTCAAGTAGCTCTCTGTCAACATCAACAAAGTCACCTGCAGGGGAACATATCATTTCTCAATCTGCCCTGTGTCAATTTGCACTTGAAGACATGTGGCTTCTTTTCTTTACTTCCTCTGTGACTTGTTGCCCTAATGTTTTAGCTCCTGGAGGGTAAAGGTTTTGCTTTCTAGTTCTTTTAACCTGGCCCCTTAATCACCTCAACCTGTACCCCCAGCTCTGTCTACTGATGGATTGTCTGGCTAATGAGAAATTATTTTAGCATTACAGCAGTGAGAAATTTAGAGAGGAGCTAGCAGACATACCAAAGCAGCAGAATAAAGAGAGGAATCAAAAAAAGGTGAAGAAGTTACCCTTTCCTTTGTCTAAAAGGGAAATGATTTATTTGCTCCAATCTCACAAGGAATACAGGCATCTTCCCTATGGCTACTTCCTACAAATAGTGGCAGCAGAAAAAAATCAGAAATGCAAGGCTCAAAGCAGAGGTAACAGAAACACTTGGTGGAAAAGGCCACAATAAATCAATAAGTACTTAGAGTTACAAAGGAATTAAAGAGAGTTCATGCAAACATTTTTCTCATGTATTATGCTGCCATCTTTTATATGACTGATTATTGCCTACTGCAGTAAGGAAGCAGATGTCATCATCTTCTAAAATCCTTTCTGTGGAGCTGGGGATAAGCCCGGGGCCTTGCATGCATTTACCCTTGTCCTATCCTAAAATAGCCGCGGTCAAAAGCTATACTTGAATATACATACATGAACATATATATGTTTACAATAGCATGTGATTGACTATGTGTAATTTAGAGCTAGGACGAGCTCTCTATTGTAGGGAAATTCTCATTTCACACAATCGAAAACAATAATTTCATAATGAGTATAAGAAAAATCTCTGCATGATTAAAAATGGATTAAATGAGAAGCAATATGGAGCTCAATGGTGGTTATTGTGTCTGTTTTTCTGTCTCATTAAAACCCATAAGAACTTGCTCCCTCCCGCCATTTCCCTAAGGAGCCACATTTATTCCAGGAATGTGCCTCCACCGAGATGGGGAATGGCATTTTTGCTACAAATGAATCACACCTGGAAAACAGTGTTTAAATTGTGGAGCTATCTAGAGATGAGTTAGTAAGCAGGATGCAAATCAGAGGAAAATCACATCTTCTCGGAAAATGGCAAAACAAACCCCACCTGGATGTGTGCTAGTGAGATTTCCACTAACAATGAAAACAAGGAGCTTAGCTTCAAGGTTGAAATCTCATTTAAATGCAGCCCCATTAAACCTTTATCATTCTAAGTGAATGCAATAATTTTAATATTGTATAACCTACATAGGATTTTGATTAACATGACTTGACAGGTAGGAAAGAAATTTCCCTTCAAAACTACTTCAGCATGATTATAAAGAATAGCTACTTCAGAGTTAGATGTTGAAATGATTTTTAAATGTTGTATTGTGATAAGAAAAAATTTCTTGGGAATTACTTATTTAATTTTAAACACTTTTACAAACCATCCTGGCAGACATTTCTTATTAACATTAAAGTAGATTCATGTTGATGCTATGAAGCATAAAAGACTTCAGGACACTGATGTATTTTGTGACATTAGTGAATCACAAAACAGATATAAATCCTTTATGTAACAGAAGACAATGCCCTTTAAGTAAGAAAAATCTCTGGAAAAATTAATGAAGAAAATTCTTCAGGATAAAAACTCCATGTATTTAAAGTAGAAGTCCATAGACTGGAAAACGCTTATTACTAAATTTTCACAGGTCTTTTCAACAGTGAGTTTCAGTTAAAACCTAAAGGATAAATGGGTAGAAAATGGCTGTGAGCTATGAAACTCTAGGATCAAGAACTATAAAGATAAAACGATGAGAGAGATTGATCACTTACAGATATTCCAACGTGAACATCATTTGCCATAAATGAGGACATTTAGATATAAAGTTACCAGGAAAAAAAACCTATAATATATGGATGAGACTATTTGGAGTCTGCAGAAGATTTGAGAAAAGATCCATACTCCCATTGGAATAAGAAGTGAGTGTAATCAGAAACCAAAGAGTTAAGGGAGAGAGAGAGAGAGAGAGAGAGAGAGAGAGAGAGAGAGAGAGAACAACATCTCAACTTTCAGGTCCATTACTGAGAGAGAACAACTCTTGATGCTACATATTTTTCCTAGCATTCCCACTTGAACACCCCTTTACATGAGTTCACAGACTTGTCACAGGCTAAACTGACTAAAACCATCTAAAGCCATGTTTCAAGTGGGCGATAGCGCACATCTATTTAATACCAAGTTCTCTAGGAAGTGCTTCGCACAAATTATCCCATTACAGACCATAAAACCTTAGAACATAGCACTCATCTTGGTCTTTTTTTTTTTTTTTTAAAGAAAGGAAACACTCTAGTTTAGTAGTATATCGCCCTGTGAAATGCAGAGACTAAAAGTCAAGTATGGGGCTTTTTGGTCTACAAGCCATTACTAAAGATAACAGCAGTCATGTAGTTACAACAGTAATCCTTTCTATTGGGCAGGGGAGTATTTCAACTTACAGCTTCTCAACTTTTAGGTCCATTGCTGAGGGAAATCAAAGCAAGAACTCGAGGCAGAAACTGAAGCACAAGTCATAGAAAGAACACTGCTTACTGGCTTGCTCCTCCTGGCTTGCTGAATTTGTGAAAAGAACTTCTTATCAAAGGTAATATTTTGTATTTTCTAGCATTTAGCCAATGACAGTATCTCCTGATAGCATGTGTTCTCCAAGAAGCTGCTAGCGACAACCAAATATTTTGTAACCAAATAATTGCTTGTTTTCATTTCGTCATATTTTTCTCTGCCACTTCACTACTAAGGTCAGATTTTCGACTTTATATGCTATCTATAAGGAAACTTCCACAAATAATAGACCTAAGTAATATAGCTTTTCTTGGATGCACAGGGAATCTAAAAGGAACGGATATGAGGCTGACAGATATGACCACCCCATGTTTCAGTGAAATGCAAGGTCCCTTACCTATGGCTACCAATGTGACGTTTAATATGGAGTTACCAACCTCAGCACCATCATTTGTAGGTCCCAGATGGCTGTAACAGCTACCATCATGAGAGATCCTAAGTAATAATAAAGGAGTGGGGTAAGAAAGAACCACTTGTATTTAAGAGGATGTTTTAGAAATAGTATATACGATTCTTGGTGAACTTTCACTGGGTACATCCTACATATGTGGCTACTTTCCTGAGCAATGGAGACTAGGAAATGTGCTCTTTTAGCAGGATAATGTATGCCAACCTGAAAAAAAAAAACCAGGATTTTGTTTTAAAAAGAGAAAAAGAAAAATCCGTATCAGAAGGTATTTCTCATACATATTTTAGATGGCTCTAATAGGAGAATTGGGCTAATTTTATATCTTGCATTTGAAATCAAGCACACTTATCTATCAAAGTACTAAGAAGGGATTTATTTCTGTCCGCCTTATGTTTCCCAATCTTATGCAATAGATTAACATCAGAAATTGTGGACTGATATTGGAGATTAAACTAAAAATATACTATGTGTATATACATATAAATAATATCCATTACCTTGTACATACACACAATACATAAAATATATACATATAATAATACATATAATAAATAATAGATAATATAAAGCATACTAAATCACTATAATAAAATTTATCACAAAATTTGTCTAAGTCGTTTCATAGTCTACATAGAATCTATTATACTTATATTATACTTATATTTTATACTAAAGAAATTCCTTCCCAAAAGAACACACATTTCTGAGAAATCTTTAAGGCTTAAAATGAAGCAAATTTGTTAAGTTTGAAAAATAATAATATAAAAAAACCTGTTCTGAATTCAGTTAGTACTAGATATAACCCTACAAAAAGGGGCAGTTTTACT
This sequence comes from Mus musculus, assembly GCF_000001635.26. Taxonomy (NCBI): domain Eukaryota; kingdom Metazoa; phylum Chordata; class Mammalia; order Rodentia; family Muridae; genus Mus; species Mus musculus. Next base: position 17,252,364 of record NC_000076.6, read on the forward strand.
GATTACAGCCTCCAAAGGACTGGGTATCTCCCAGGAAATTCCAGCCCTAGGAGGATCCAGCAAGAACTGAATGGTTCAGACTGGAGAACAGATTGAAATCAGAATGGGGACGTTACTTCAAGTTCAATGTCTCTAATTTCTGTGAGTCAGCCTTCATTCATGCAGGTTTCGACAGCAAGACAATCCCGAGTGAAACTTAAAAGATAAAAGAAATCCACAAAGTCACTGTGCAATCTTTAGTAAAATAAAAAGTATATTACTCTCAGGTACAGTCAATTTGCATGAGCTTATTTTGTGAGAGATAATAGTTGTATACAATGATTTTTTTTTAACACTGACCTGTAAAATTCAAAGATGTAATGAACTGCTTAAAGCAAACTGCTTATATCAGTATGACTAATAAAAGATCCAGATATATATCAAATTTGAAATTACATTAATAAAATCTGTTACTTTTACTTATGTCCATATGAGTTTCAGGTAACTAATTGCTCATATATTATTTAGCAAATGTTTTATTGTAACCTAGACTAAACACATTTATTTAATAATATTACTTTGACTCTCAGAACAAATGATAAACACTCAGCCATATGTTATTGGATTAACTCAGTAATATAAAATTCATTATTCATATAACATAGATCATTTCGTCTTTTTACTCTACAACCATGTTCCCCCTGGTTTCTTTATCTAGTGAAATGTCCTGTACGTGGAAGATATTCAACAACTGAGGTTAGGAAATAGGTAGGTCAATGGTAATGTTAGAATTGCCTTTGTACAAAGAGATGCATTAAGAAGCAATGTAGGTCAGTCCTGCAGAGCCTGACTAACTGGTTCTGACATTGGCAAGCAGCATTCACTCTGACTAATCCTAAAGATGGCTTATTAACAACACATGCAATTTTAACTGACTGAAGTCGGCAGAGACAAAACAGACGAGAAATGATTCAATTCGTGTTGCTCCACTTCAATTATCAAGGAGAGACAAAACATTTTAAGGTTTCCAGAAGTTGCAAAACCTCTCTACACCCAATAATTAAAACAATCTGCTAACAAATAAGTTAGCAACAACTCAATTTTACTTTACTATTAGTCATTGGTCGGAATGGGGAGATTTTCTAGGTTTCTTGACTTCAACTGGCAATTTATACGCAGGACCCCAAGGAATCTGTGACTGCATAAGAAAAATAAATTGGCAATAATTTACAGCTACCTCCTTAGTTTTCCAATATATAATATTTTTCTTCTCTCAATATTTTCTTCTAAGCCACCAAGATATATTTTCCTTATCACTATTTTTGATGAGGTGAATTTATAGTGTCGTGAATAGACAGAAAAGAAGATGAACAAGAAAAAGAAAAAAATGAATTACATAATATGACCTTTTAAATACTTAGTATGCAAATGCTGGGCATAATAAGGCAAAGAATGAGATTCTCACTGTTGCTCTATCATTACTTTCTGGTGGCTTTGAACACATTGGTTATGTTCCTAAGCTAGCATTTTCTTAACTGTCCCATAGAGTGACAATGTTCTCAAATTTCTTCTGATGATATTCTGTTAAGAGTCACACCACAATAGTAAAAATTTTACTCCATTACAAAAGGAAATTCAAGAGGCTAGAGAGGGCACTCAGGGGTTAAAAGTAACTTATTCTTACTGACTTTGATTCCCAGTACCAACAGAGTAGCTCACAACCATCTGTAAGTAGTTCTAGAGAATCTAAAGCCTCCTTCTGACCTCTGCAGCACCAAAGATATATAGGCAAATCACACACACACACACACACACACACACACACACACACACACACACACACACACACACGCATGAGAGAGAGAGAGAGAGAGAGAGAGAGAGAGAGAGAGAGAGAGAGAGAGAGAGAGAGAGAGACTGAGACTGTGGGGTGGACACTAAATCTAAAAATGTAGAAGAAACACAAGATAGAAACACAACATTCTTCAAAGAAACAAAGTAGGACTGCATACTTGGCATTTCAAAACAATTCTGTAACTTACAAGCAAGTCTGTCACTGGACTATTAATGTCACTTAAGGTATGGGGTTAAAGAGGTAAAAGGGAAACCCAGGTTCCTCTGCATGTCCATGCATGTATTTGAGTATGCATATGTAGTCTGGAGGACAACCTCCATAGCTATTTCTCAAAAGCATTGTCTTTGCTTGTTGTTGTTTGTGAGACAGGGTCTCACGTTGGCCTTGAGCTCCCCATGTAAGGCAGGCAGATTGGCCACTGAGCCCCAGAAATCCCCTATAGCATCCTCCTATGGCACAGATTATAAACACCTAACACTATGCTTGGCTTTTCCCACATAGGATTGAAACTCTATTCCTGGTGCTTTCAAGTTCAAGTAAACTGTTTCCCTAGTTCCAAGTCTGTCTGTCTTCAAGGATAAACACTAGATTTCTTGGTTCATGACATGAAATGCTTGGTGAAACATGTTGAGTTATTTAGATTATATTAAAAAGCAAGTCTCATTTTACTACCAAGTTGCATATTTTTCCCCCTGCTGCATTCAACAAAAGCTGCCCATAAGTAATTAGAGGCAGTGTGATCTCTGGGCTGTTGGGATTGGGCGTGGTCACTGCAGATCTTCAGCTTCATCCAGCTTTCGCAGCAAAGCAAGACAGCCCTGAATAGGGTCAGGTGATCCTGTTTGCCACACGTTAGAGCCGTGCCAATGATCCCTAGGCAAATCACTAAGCCACTCACAAATGGGGACAAAGTAGGTCCTAATTCAATACTCCTCAGACACTTCTCCATAGAGGTCAGCTCATCTAAGAGCGCAGCGGGATCCACGTGACTGTGGCAAGGGTTGTAGCTGTTTCTCTCATGTGCACACTGCAGACATCTTATAGCTGGGCATATCCTGAGTCAACCCAATAATCCGATGCTCCCGGAATAATTGGCAGAGTGTTCCCCAGCCATCTACTTTTTTCTCCACTCATTTGCTTCTTTATTTGCTTCACGGCCTGATCGAGGCCCTCCTCCCTCTTCTCCCAGTCACTGCCCTCACACCCCCTGCCTCCTCTCCGTCTCCTCAGGGAAAGGGAGGCCCCACATGGGTACCCCCGCCCCGTAAATTATTCATTTTAAAATCCATGGCTCTGGAGTAGCTGGAAATACAAATTGTCAGTGTATTTGATGTGCATGCCTTAGGATCACAGAACATGGAGTGATGTTTGCAATTCTTTCCTTTTTTGGGTTTTATGTCCTTTTGGATAACTGTTTTATTTTGTTTGCCAATTGAAAAAGACAAGCACCAAGTTTAAGTAGGGTAGCATCACTGGCTTAAAACCTTTGCACCCAAACTTAAATCTGAACTAATTTCAGAGTTTAGGTTTTCTTAAAAACTTATAAATGATTTGATTTGATTTTTGTCATAGTCTATCTTTCATTTCCCCAGCATCACATGATTTAATAAAACTTTCTTTACCCTTCCCTTGACACTCCCATTCCCAGAGTTCAACTTCCCAGGGAGTCAAGTCGAAAATGCTAGCTGGTGAGTTATACAGGCACTACTTACCCAGGGATGCTTTAGTGTGCAGCCCTGATTCCTACTCTGGACCACACCCCGCCCCCCCACACACACACACATACACACACACACACACACACACACACACACACCCCACACACACACAGTTACACTTACTCAGGCACACACAATTCTAGTGAGAACACTGAACATTTTTCTGAAAATAAACAGTCGGAACAAATGAATAAAAGACCTAGTCTCTCTCTCTCTCCCTCTTTCTCTCCCTCCTTCCCTTCATCTTCCCTCCCTCTGTCCTTCCCCTCCCCCATCTCTCTGTTTCTCTCTTCTATCTTATTTCTTCTCTTTCATCTTTCTATTTTATTTCTATTTTACATTTCCCCTGGAGAGGTTTCTGAAGTTCAACGGTGATTTCTTTACTGAAGAGAAAGAGAGTGGGGAAAAAACAAAACAAAACAAAACAAATGAACCACAAATACCGCTAGACATCAAGAAGGAGTACTAAAGAATGCCTTCCAGTGCCCAAGGGGACAGTTACAAAATAAACATCTCACAGACCGGGCCTCATCTCCTGTTCTAAGACAGCTCTAGCTAGCAATAAAGCTAAAGTCGCCCATTAAGGACATTCCCGTGAAAACGTGAAGTGACCCCCTTGTGTTGCCTAAAGAGTTCTCACAGGGGATTTGACCATCCACCTTACACCGCACGCATTCTGACACTCTCCCTGCTCTACCCTGTTTTAATGCTTTATCCCTCCCACTGGAGATCCAAAGCCCACACTTTCCCTTATAAGCATCTATATAAAGGGAAACACTATAAAACGGAGACAAGGAACGGTGTTTAGGGAGCTTGGTTTGATATCTGGTGGAACTTAGAGAGACAGGAAATTAGTATTGCTCCCCCCCTCCTTTCCCAAACCAAAACACACTAACAAAAGAAGATTGTTCACATTTGCAAAATTTGTCTTGAGTTCCTTGGGGGAATGATGCTATATAAAGCCTAAAAATAAGTAATAATCAAAATGCCTTAGAACAACAAGCGGCATTCTAGTAATAACCTCAGAGATGTTATCATCTCTCCAAGAAATGAAGGGGGATATCACACCAGGATATTGTCTACTGTCGTGAGGTGAGCATGCTCTGTAACAAAGCACAATTTGCCAAAATTAGGTCACAGGCTTTAAATTAAGGAATGTAAACAAAAGAATATGTTACTTCCATGAAGTTAATGGGAAGGTAGAAACGAGGCACTGAACTGCCTAAAAATGTCAGCAGAAACAACTGATTTTTTTGGTCTCTAAGGGAAGACAAAAAGCTCCAAGGAGTCATATTTCATAACCAGTGGAGATAAGAAGAGGCACAGATCCCAAGCATACATTTCTATTTACCTATCAAGCTACGATTAAGGGCTATTAATTCTAGAGAGGTTTGTTCTTTCCTAACCAGAACAGACGATCACACTTAAGCCTGCAGTTCACTTCCAGGCCTCTCTACCAGCTATACCCGATTGATTGATTGATTGATTGATTGATTGGATCCTCTTATTAGATGTGCTTTTCTTACATCTAAATAATTCCCTCTTCCTGTTTTGACTACTACATTCAGAACAAGAGGAAAATACTCCTAAATAAAAGTGCCAAAATGTGAAGCCATGTGCACGGTCCCAAAATGTTATCAAGTTACATGATAAAGGATCAGTTAGGAAATAGGCCACAGTGTCATGCTTGACAAGAGCCCCTTGGATTCCCGTGACTATCTGTTTGCCTATCTGCCATTGACTCTTGATGTCAGTCCTAAGACCTAAGACGTATCTCCCCTCCATTTTCCAGATTCAGGAAGAAAAAAATTACCCCTGCTCTCTCTCAGATTGTGAACCTAACATCTATTTTTAATTTTGTGGATTTATGTGAGAATGAGTATGAATATAGGTCATGAAACTATGAAGGAGACTACAAGAGAAAAAAAATCAGGCTTTCAATTTTGTGTATTAGCATTATTATTATTATCATTATTATTACTATTATTTAGTGTGCCTGCATATGCTCTCTCTCTCTCTCTCTCTCTCTCTCTCTCTCTCTCTCTCTCTCTCTCTCTCTCTCTCGCTCTCTCTCTCGCTTGCACACACACACACACACACCCATGAGCATGTGTAGAACTCATATGAAAGTCCGAGGACAGTTTCAGTGATAGAAATCTAGAGATCTAAGTCAAGTAGTCGTGCTTGCAGGGGCAAGCCCTTTTGCCTGCCATGATATCACATTAGTCTGAGAATGAATCTTTCTGGAAAAGAACCAGAAAGGGTGGGGGACTACATGAAAAGGCAAAGAGTCATACTGGAAGCTGACTCTGGGGGATGATGGGATGGGGAGAGTGAGAGGAGGATCAACCAAAAGAAAGGGCCTAGGTGGGTGGGTAGGGGAGTCAGGGGGCGAGGGTATGGGGGACTTTTGGGATAGCATTGGAAATGTAAATGAAGAAATTACCTAATAATAATAATAATAATAATAATAATAATAATAATAATAATAATAATAGAAAGGGCCTAGGAAAATGCTACAGTGAAGCCTGGTACTTCACACACAAATTGAATAACAGGAAAATCAGTCTTTTCCAGTGGATTATCATCGGTGAGTAGATCAGCCGCTCTCCAGGGCAGCTCCCATGTCCAGTGATACTTATCCAACACAAAACAAAGGTCAGGATTTTTGTATGCTTTTAATTTTGTTTTGATACTTTTGCTATTATTATTGTTGTTGTTGTTGCTGTTATTATTAATTTAGTTTGTTTTGATTTTGTTTTGTCTTGAGAGAGAGAACATAAAGTTGGATGGGTAGGGAGAAGATGGGAAGGATCTGGAAATTGTTGAGAGAAGGGAAAGAATATGACCAAAATATAGTCTACAAAAATTCAATTAAAAAATAAAGAAAATTTCTATTCAGCTGTTAAAAAAAGAAAAAATGAAATTCTGAAATTTCCAGGTAAATGGATGGAACTAGAGAAGACAAACACTAAATGGTCTATCTTATTTGTGGATCCTAATTCCAAATCTTTAGTCGTTACCACAATTAGTCAAAAAGAAAAACGTAACAGATGGCAGGGTACCCAACACAAACTGAAACATCAAAAACGCAACCCCTGCACCTAAGACTCAAGGAATGTTACAGAAGACAGAGCACAACGTTTATAAAAGCCAGAGGCCTGGCTACGTTATGCCAAACAATATCTCCTAAGCATAACAGAGAATATGCATCTATGAAATCATATCAGTGAGGTCACCTAAACAGGACCTCCATAATGACACTAGTTGACATGCCAGTGTGGATAGGGAAAATATTACGGGACACCACTTTGTAATATGAAGGGCTACAGGCAGTTAATTGCTGCTAAGAGGAAGAGAATAAATCTTCTGGGACTAGCTCCCTGATAATTGAACCAATCCCAAGTGTCCATCTCTAAATATGTATATACAAATCAGCAACAACAAATGTGTATATATAAACACGTATACATTCATACATTATACATTTGTAACAATAGTAACTAAAGAAGAAAAAAGTCAATAATTCAAGAGGGAGTAGGGAAGGGACACTGGAAGAATTGGAGGGGTAGAGGGAAGGGTTTTAAATACAGTTTTCATTTATGAAATTCTAAAAATAAAAAATAGAAAAACAAACCCTAAGATTAAAAATGTCCCCTCCCCCTCCCTAGTTTATCAGTCCAAGCCCAACCTGAATTTCATAAGCCTGCATAAATGGCAGCTCTCCTGACCTTCAGTAATCTTTGAACTAGCTTTCAATGATCACTCATCTCTGAATCTTTTTGAGGCTAAAAGTAAAATGTCAAAGACTTGATTGTTTTTATGTGTGTTAGCTTTGTCATTCATCTACTTATGTCGCACATATTTGTGGAGTGCCTACTATGTGCCAGATATCTCTAGCTTCTTGGTGCACAGCAGGAAGCCTAATAGACAGTGCTGCTCTAATGGGAACTAACTTTTCATTGTGCGTAGCAGCCAATAAACAACATCAAATGTTACACAGTTCTATAGTTATCACATAAGGAAAAAAGCTAACCAGGGAGAGAACAGATGCATGAAGTCACAGTGAAGATATATATGGGGGAAGTTACAACATAAATACCGTCTTTAGTTATCTCTTTCTGTTAAAGTATTGTTGAAAAATCCTTTCTAAGCAAGAATAAGAAAAGTGTCCGCCAAGTCACACAGTGATGGACATTATGCAAGTATCAATAAATACTCAGTAATTAATTCTTTTAGTTCTCTGCTACTGCAATTATAAGTAAGCTATTTTTTGCCTCTGACTTATATTCTCTGATGAGGAAGAGTGTAAAAGGTCTTAACTCTGCTTCAAGAACAACTGAAGTGCTTTGGCGTCTGAAGTCTTAGATTTTGAATGCACCTCTACTACTCATTAACCGAGCGACCTTGGCCAAATCAATTTCCTCAGCATGGCTTTTATCACTTGCAAAACAGCAATAATTACTCCAGCCTCACAGAACAGAACCAATGGATTCTGGCATGCAGCAGCATTTCTAAGCTATTCTATGTTATAACACTGGTGGCTATTAGTATTATAAATGAGGACTTTGGAGGAAAGAATTTCCTAGAGTGTTCACTTAGAAGAGAGGGACTTGTAGAAGGAATTGTCGGCCAGAGAGAGCTGAGTTAAGACACTAGCTTCAGGAACACATTAATAACATTTCATAAGGTAATATTTTGAGATTTGCCCAAGGGCTTCGACTAATAAATCTAAAGTCGCCAGTGGTGAGTTGGAATAAGTGTCCAGAGGCTGTACAGTGTCTGTTCCCTGTCATTTTATCCTCAAGTGGAGAAAAGCAATTACCTATACCCAGAAATACCAAGTCAATCAGGCCTGACATGGTTACCGGGAACTGGGGGCAAGCTGCATACTTTCGTCTCAATAACTAACTGAACATGTGCTTCATTTGGGTGAGATCATGTATATTTTTATGGCTTATAGTTAACTCTGATGTTCCATAGTCCATGACACACACCATTATGAACTGTTCCTCACAACCTTAATCTTAATCTAAGGCTGGTTACACTTCTACTTTGCATTCTGCACTTAAGAAATAATATGTCCCCAGAAGTATTCCAGAGTGCATTTGAACATTGGTATATTGTCTGTTTATTCTAGGAGCTTTCTTTTTTGGTGTAGCTAACTGGAGTACTATAAAGTGCAAAGACGGTTAAGATGGGCAGGAGCAATGTTTGTTTTAATCACTCAGCCTTTGCAAAGGGTTGTGGGTATTGAATTATTGAGATTCCTTTCTGGGACATGCAGGGGAATAAAAGTTTAAAACTAAGCATATGGATTAAAAAATGTTCAAAGGGAACAAAAACAACAACAACAAGGTATTGTGCTTGTCACAGGACCCTTGTGTGTGCTTACTCACAGCAGAACAAGAATGGCTCTGCTGTGCAAAAGAGGCAGGGGGATGCTGCCACTACAAATCAGAGTAGTACTATACTCAGTGGTAATCACTTTGAGATAATCCACTCCCCCAACCCCCAACTCCAGGCTGTTTTTTTTTTTTTTTTTTCCAAATGGTTCTTTCAGTGGACCATTGGGAAACTGAACATTGAGCCAACCACACAATTGTCACGGGGATAAGTATTCCAGATGTTGGGACTCAGAGGTTAAAGTGGGTTTTGTTTGCATTACTGACAGACACCTTTCTGCTTAAATCAGAGAGACTCAGGGGTCTGCAGGAAGTGACACACAACCTCAGAGGTGTTTATGCCCATGCTCTGTAACTGCCTCGCACTCCACGCATGGTTGTGACTGCAGAGACATTCCTTGACATGTGTTCCCAGGCTTAAGAAATCTCCATAAACTTTGCCATAAATCTAATGGCAGCTAAACGTGAGAGTTTCTGTTTTGTTATTATATATCTTAATCTTCCTTATGGAACATCATTCATGCCATAAGAAAAAGAGAAGAAAGGCTTTGAACAATAAAATCAGCAACATGTCTCCCCAAACCATGAAATAGTTAAGAACAAGAGAGCCCCTGAAAATGATTACAACCAGAATGTGAAGGAAGCCCTTCTCAAACTCATTGTAAAAAAAAAAAGCGTCTGGCAGGCTGCCTCTGCTTAGAGGCTGAGTCTTCCCTGATGGAAGGGTTGTAAAAGCATATGGATCCTTTGCTTTTACTATTTGTTTCCTGCAGGCAAGAAAGGAAAAGCGACAATAAAAGCCCAGCCCAGCTCTACTTAGAGACTCCTTCCAGAAAGCATGTTCCTGTCGGTGAAACTATAAAGATAGATGTTGGGCTGATCACCACGTTTTCTTATCCAGTAATAGAGATGAAAATTATTACATAGATTGGAAATTATAACATTTGACCATATATAATAAGTGTTTTTAAGTCAGGAAGACACAAAAACAGTTATTGGCCAAGGCTGGTGGAAATGATTTTATCTTGAGATCTGGCCTCGATGCATGTGGACAAAGACTGAATCAAAATAGGTCAGAAAAGAAATTCTGGATACATACAAAGAGTCAAATATATATTTTGTTCATGACATATTCTTTCCTAAATTGGCAGGAAAGGTTTTCAACAGAAAAGGGAAAAGAACACTATTTAAGACATCATTGAAAAATGGATAGAAAGGGGGGTTTTGTTTGAAACAGGAAACCCAGGAAGTGGAAGAATAAACACTAACAGAAATATTTGCTTCTGCCTACCTAAGGGAGGCTCTAACAGTGAGCTGGGTCACACTAGACTCCTGGACGGCCTGGAAGCACCAAAGCATTAAGTGACTGTGAAAGTATTAGTCAAATGTCTATGGGTAGTCATTAGCATGTTGAACAAGAAACAAAGACACCACATGCCTGCTATCAAGAGACAGCCCCTTCCTTCCACCTGAAAAAGAGTAGAATGGCACTTCTGGGCACTTAGGAGAGTAACACAGGCTCAGAATGCAGGAGAGCTAGGCTCAAGTGACATTAGTGATTCTCCTCAGGCTAGTCCTCTTTCCCCTGTTCATCCTCCACCACCTCTCCTTCTTTCTTGATGGTGGTCCTGGAACTGACTTCCCAGAGACCCTAGGACCTCTGCTTGCTAAGCAAACGCCCCCCCCCCATCGTGCCCCCATATGATTTGTTTCTCAAATGGGAAAATTAAGTGAAAGCCAATGTTCTGAGCATCAGTGCACACTCTCAGGTTCCTTGCGACCTCTACAGTCTCGATCTTTTGGACACCAGATACCTGGCTACCTGTTTGAGGGAAGTTGCAGGAACTTTTAAATGTTAACAGTCAAAGAAAACTGAAGGAAGTGTTTGGTGAGCGTCAAGCAGTGAGAGCTGTATCTAGGAGCCCCGTTCCAAATAACATTTCTGCTTGCTATCAACAGCTTACTGTTTTAGGCTTGCCCTGCCATCTTTGCCTGCCATGGTGGTCTGTGATCCTGTCTAATCAGAGCTCAGAATAAATCCTTCATCCCTTAAATTTGTTATATTAGATATCTTGTCCCAGTGGCAAGAAAAGTGCTCAATGCCCTTTACAAATTTCTAAATTGAGAGAGGGAGGTGTTTGGGGAGGAAGTGGAGAGGGAAGGGGAGAAGAGTGAAGCAGGAGAAAAGAGAGTTGAAAAAGATCAAGAAATCCTGGGCTAAGGAGTGAGTATGAAGACTATACAAGAAGTCTCCAATGATGTTTCAGAAAACAAACGTCTAGAAAGGGGAGCTTTAAGGATCACATATCCCGAACAGAAGATGGGAGAATTATACTGGACAGAAAAGACAAGGGTATTTAGACTTTAAGAATATATTAAAAATAGAATTTTATCTGGGACTCCACCGAGAGTAGTCTGCACAAGTAAGAGTGTGGACTACAGAAGCTAACAGCTTCTTGGACAGGTGGGAGCCACAGAGCTTCTGAGGCAGCCCCCTTTTCGGGCTCCAGACATCTGGCACCTTTCCTGACAGAGGAGAGGTGTCCGCCCTGCCCGGGAGGGCTTTGCAGGAGCACCTGGGGGAACCATCTTGGTTCCCGTATCCCTCCGACACTAATCTGTGCAGGTGAGAGTGAGGACTACAGAAGCTAACAACTTCTGTGACAGGACAAAGCAACACAGCTTCTGAGACAGGTCCTATTTTGGGCCTTCATCTTCGGCCAGGAGGGAGGTCTGAACTCCAGATACCTGTGCACCTTCCCTGTAAGAGGAGAGCTTGCATGCAGAGAGTGCTCGGACCACTGAAACTCAGAGGAGAGAGCTAGTCTTCCAGGTCTGCTGATAGAGGCTAACAGAATCACAAGAGGAACAATCCCTAACCAGAGACAACTACAACAACCAACTCCAGAGATTATCAGATGGTGAAGTAAGAATCGTACTAACAGAAACCAAGACCACTCACCATCGTTAGAACCCAGCACTCCCACCTGGCCCAGTCCAGGGCAACCCAACACACCTGAAAAGCTAGACCCAGATTTAAAAGCATATCTCATGTTGATGGTAGAAGACTTCAACAAGGACTTTAATAACTCACTTAAAGAAATACAGGAGAACATAGCTAAACAGGTAGAAGACCTTAAAGAGGAAGCACAAAAATTCCTTAAAGATTTGCAGGAAAACACGACCAAACAGGTGATGGAATTGAATAAAACCATGCAAGACCTAAAAAGGGAAGTAGACACAATAAAGAAAACCCAAAGTGAGACAATGCTAGAGATAGAAACCCTAGGAAAGAAATCTGGAATCATAGATTTGAGCATCAGCAACAGAATACAAGAAATGGAAGAGAGAATCTCAGGTGCAGAAGATTCCATAGAGAACATCGGCACAACAATCAAAGAAAATGCAAAATGCAAAAGGATCCTAAATCAAAACATCCAGGAAACCCATGAAACAATGAAAGACCAAACCTACAGATAATACGAGTAGATGAGAATAAAGACTTTCAACTCAAAGGGCCAGCAAATATCTTCAACAAAATTATAGAAGAAATGTTCCCAAACGTAAAGAAAGAGATGCCCATGAACATACAAGAAGCCTACAGAACTCCAAATAGACTGGACCAGAAAAGAAATTCCTCCTGACACATAATAATCAGAACAACAAATGCACTAAATAAAGATAGAATATTAAAAGCAGTAAGGGAAAAAGGTCAAATAACATATAAAGGCAAGCCTATCAGAATTACACCAGATTTTTCACCAAAGAATATGAAAGCCAGAAGAGCCTGGACAGATGTTATACAGACACTAAGAGAACACAAATGCCAACCCAGGCTACTATACCCAGCCAAACTTTCAATTACCTTAGATGGAGAAACAAAAGTATTCCACGACAGAACCAAATTCACACATTATCTTTCCATGAATCCAGCCCTTCAAAGGATAATAACAGAAAAAAAACTTAAGGACAGAAACCATGTACTAGAAAAAGCAAGAAGGTAATCCCTCAACAAACCTAAAAGAAGACAGCCACAAGAACAAAATGCCAACTTTAACAACAAAAATAATAGGAAGCAACAATTACTTTTCCTTAATATCTCTTAATATCAATGGACTCAACTCCCCAATAAAAAGACATAGACTAACAGACTGGCTACACAAACAGGACCCAACATTTTGCTGCTTACAGGAAACCCATCTCAGGGAAAAAGATAGACACTACCTCAGAATGAAAGGCTGCCTGAGTAAACTGCTTTAAGAAGAACCAGTGGTTGCATTTTCCTTGCTGGTCGAGTTGGACGCAACACTTTAGTAAAGCTCAAAGCACACATTGCACCTCACACAATAATAGTGGGAGACTTCAACACACCACTTTCACCAATGGACAGATCAAGGAAACAGAAACTAAATAGGGACACAATGAAACTAACAGAAGTTATGAAAAAATGGATCTAACAGATATCTACAGAACATTTTAACCTAAAACAAAGGAACATACCTTCTTCTCAGCATCTCATGGTACCTTCACCAAAATTGACCACATAATTGGTCACAAAACAAGCCTCAACATATACAAAAATATTGTAATTGTCCCATGCATCCTATCAGATCACCATGGACTAAGCCTGATCTTCAATAACAAAGTAAATAATAGAAAGCCAGCATTCACGTGGAGACTGAACAACACTCTTCTCAATGATACCTTGGTCAAGGAAGGAATAAAGAAAGAAATTAAAGACTTTTTAGAGTTTAATGAAAATGAAGCCACAACATACCTAAACTTATGGGACACAATGAAAGCATTTCTAAGAGGAAAACTCATAGTTCTGAGTGCCTCCAAAAAGAAACTAGAGAGAGCACACATTAGCATCTTGACAACACAACTAAAAGCTCTAGAACAAAAGGAAGCCAATTCACCCAAGAGGAGTAGACAGCAGGAAATAATCAAACTCAGGGGCGAAATCAACCAAGTGGAAACAAGAACTATTCAAAGAATCAACCAAATGAGGAGCTGGTTCTTTGAGAAAATTAACAAGATAAATAAACCCTTAGCCAGACTCACTAGAGGGCACAGGGACAGCATCCTAATTAACAAAATCAGAAATGATAAGGGAGACATAACAACAGATCCTGAAGAAATCCAAAACACCATCAGATCCTTCTATAAAAGTCTATACTCAACAAAACTGGAAAACCTGGATGAAATGGACGAGTTTCTAGACAGATAACAGGTACCAAAGTTAAATCAAGTTCAGATTAATGATCTAAACAGTCCTATATCCCCTAAAGAAATAGAAGCAGTCATTAATAGTCTCCCAACCAAAAAAGCCCAGGACGAGATGGGTTTACTGCAGAGTTCTATCAGACCTTCAAAGAAGATCTAATCCCAGTTCTTTACAAATTATTCCACAAAATAGAAACAGAAGGTACTCTACCCAACTCATTCTAGAAAACCACAATTACTCTGATACCTAAACCACAAAAAGACCCAACAAAGATAGAGAACTTTAGACCAATTTCCCTTATGAATATTGATGCAAAAATCCTCAATAAAGTTCTTGTTAACTGAATCCAAGAACACATCAAAATAATCATCCATCCTGACCAAGTAGGTTTCATCCCAGGGATGCAGGGATGGTTTGATATTCGGAAATCCATCAACATAATCCATTATATAAACAAACTCAAAGACAAAAACCACATGATCATCTCCTTAGATGCAGAGAAAGCATTTGAAAAAACCCAACACCCATTCAAGATAAAAGTCTTAGAAAAATCAGGAATTCAAGGCCCATACCTTAACATGATAAAAGCACTCTACAGCAAACCAGTAGCCAACATCAAAGTAAATGGTGAGAAGCAGGAAGCAATCCCACTAAAGCCAGGGACTAGACAAGGCTGCCTACTTTCTCCCTACCTTTTCAACATTGTCCTTGAAGTCCTAGCCAGAACAATTCGACAACAAAAGGAGATCAAGGGGATACAAATTGGAAAGGAAGAAGTCAAAATATCACTTTTTGCAGATGATATGATAGTATATATAAGTGACCCTAAAAATTCTACCAGAGAACTCCTAGACCTGATAAACAGCTTCAGTGAAGTAGCTGGATATAAAATTAACTCAAACAAGTTAATGGCCTTTTTGTATACAAAGGATAAACAGGCTGAGAAAGAAATTAGGGAAACAACACCCTTCACAATAGTCACAAATAATATAAAATACCTTGGCGTGACTCTAACTAAGGATGTGAAAGATCTGTATGATAAGAACTTCAAGTCTCTGAAGAAAGAAAATAAAGAAAATCTCAGAAGATGGAAAGATCTCCCATGCTCATGGATTGGCAGGATCAATAGAGTAACAATGGCTATCTTGCCAAGAGCAATCTACAGATTCAATGCAATCCGATCAAAATTCCAACTCAATTTTTCAATGAATTAGAAAGGGCAATCTGCAAATTCATCTGGAATAACAAAAAACCTAGGATAGCAAAAACTCTTCTCAAGGATAAAAGAACCTCTAGTGGAATCACCATGCATGACCTAAAGCTGTACTACAGAGCAATTGTGATAAAAACTGCATGGTACTGGTATAGTGCCAGACAAGTAGAACAATGGAATAGAATTGAAGACCCAGAAATGAACCCACACACCTATGGTCACTTGATCTTCGACAAGGGAGCTAAAACCATTTAGTGGAAGAAAGACAGCATTTTCAACAAATGGTGCTGGCACAACTGGCAGTTATCATGTAGAAGAATGCGAATTGATCCATTCCTATCTCCTTGTACTAAGGTCAAATCTAAGTGGATTAAGGAACTCCACATAAAACCAGAGACACTGAAACTTATAGAGGAGAAAGTAGGGAAAAGCCTCGAAGATATGGGTACAGGGGAAAAATTCCTGAATAGAACAGCAATGGCTTGTGCTGTAAGATCGAGAATCAACAAATGAGACCTCATAAAATTGCAAAGCTTCTGCAAGGCAAAAGACACTGTCAATAAGACAAAAAGGCCACCAGCAGATTGGGAAAGGATATTTACCTATCCTAAATCAGATAAGGGACTAATATCCAATATATATAAAGAACTCAAAGAAGGTGGACTCCAGAAAATCAAATAACCCCATTAAAAAATGGAGCTCAGAGCTAAACTAAGAATTCTCACCTGAGGAATGCCAAATGGCTGAGAAGCACCTGAAAAAAATGTTCAACATCCTTAATCATCAGGGAAATGCAAATCAAAACAACCCTGAGATTCCATCTCACACCAGTCAGAATGGCTAAGATCAAAAATTCAGGTGACAGCAGATGCTGGCAAGGATGTGGAGAAAGAGGAACACCCCTCCATTGTTGGTGGGATTTCAAGCTTGTATAACCACTCTGGAAATCAGTCTGGTGGTTCCTCAGAAAATTGGACATAGTACTACTCGAGGATCCCACAGTATCTCTCCTGGACATATATCCTGAAGATGTTCCAACCGGTAAGAATGATACATGCTCCACTATGTTCATAGTACCTTTATTTTTCATAGCCAGAAGCTGGAAAGAACCCAGATGACCCTCAACAGAGGAATGGATACAGAAAATGTGGTACATTTACACAATGGAGTACTACTCAGCTATTAAAAAGAATGAATTTATGAAATTCCTAAGCAAATGGATGGACCTGGAGGGCATCATTCTGAGTGAGGTAACCCAATCACAAAAGAACTCGTACAATATGTACTCACTGATAAGTGGATATTAGCCCAGAAACTTAGAATACCCAAGATATAAGGTACAATTTGCCAAATGCATGAAACTCAAGAAGAACGAAGACCAAAGTGTGGATACTTTGCTCCTTCTTAGAATTGGGAACAAAACACCCATGGAAGGAGTTACAGAGACAAATTTTGGAGCTGTGATGAAAGGATGGATCATCTAGAGACTGCCATATCCGGGGATCCATCCCACAATCAGCTTCCAAACGCTGACACCATTGCATACACTAGCAAGGTTTTGCTGAAAGGACCCAGATATAGCTGTCTCTTGTGAGATTATGCCGGGGCCCAACAAACACAGAAGTGGATACTCACAGTCAGGTATTGGATGGATCACAGGGCCCCCAATGGAGGAGCTAGAGAAAGTACCCAAGTTGCTAAAGTGATCTGCAATCCTATAGGTGGAACAACAATATGAACTAACCAGTCCCCCCCCCCCCCCCCCGAGCTCCTGTCTCCAGCTGTTTATGAATCAGAAGATGGCCTAGTCAGCCATCAGTGGAAACAGTGGCCCATTGGTTGTGCAAACTATAAAGTTGCCTCAGTATAGGGGAACGCCAGGGCCAAGAAGTGGGAGTGGGTGGGGGAGTGTGTGGGGGACTTTTGGGATAACATTGGAAATGTAAATGAAATAATACCCAATAAAAAAGAATATATTAAAATAAATTAAAGGTCACTATTAAGTGTTAAAAGACAAAATTAAACAAGCTTCAAAAGGTAGGACTATGTTAAGTGGAGAAGATGAAAATGATGGAAGACAGGAGGTGAAAGACCAAAAACTAGAGTGTCAAAGAAGGCCAACATCTCAATAATAGGGCCTCTTCAAAAGGAAAACGCACACAAAAACAAAACCTTCAGGAATATTTTACAGAGCTAAACGGAATGAGTTTTCACATTCGAAAGTCCCACCAACACCCCAACCCAACTCAGAAAATGAAGACCTGTATATACCAAATATATGATGACAATTCATAGTGAGAAAACCAGAGAAGACAAAGAATGTATGCACAGAATGGCATCTGTTTCTCTAAGGCAGTTCTTTCCAAACAAACTAAAGGATGTTCTCCTGAAAATGACAAGGCACTTCCCCCACCCCCCTTTTTTTTCTTTTTTCACTCAATAAGGTACTTTCTAAACTCTTCTAAGAGCCTACTCCATACTTGACGTTTCATATGTTGACCCTTTGAATAGAAGCTCTCTCCGAGCCTCTGAGTCGCTATGAA
This sequence comes from Mus musculus, assembly GCF_000001635.26. Lineage (NCBI taxonomy): Eukaryota > Metazoa > Chordata > Mammalia > Rodentia > Muridae > Mus > Mus musculus. Next base: position 17,270,304 of record NC_000076.6, read on the forward strand.
GAATTAAGGCTTGCAGTAATAATGATCATGTGCGCTTGCAGATTGGGTTAATAACAGCCAAGTGCACAAAATCTGTCGGAAACAAAACCACAAAGGTCTTGTCTTTGATATTTTCAGATGTCTTCAGTTTTTTTTTTTTTTTTAAAGTGTTTCAGTGTGACACACATTGTCTGAGAGAAGGAGAGGGAGGGACTCTGCGGGCAGCTCCATTATCTATGCCTCATTGTTAGCTTGGGGAGAAGATATCATTTACCCTGCCATCTTTACACCTCTTGGAGAATCAGATAACCTACTTGCGCTTTCTAACCAGTGAAGCAATCTGGACCCTCCGAAGAGGCCACAACTCCCTGGCATTGATTTCCTGTGCTACACCAGTCAGGCTTTGAAACTATACACAATTTCACAGAAGTCCTGAGGACAGAAGTCTGGTAAAAGATGTGGATTCAGCCTAGAAGCATCAGTGACAGAGATTTTCCCAAACTTGACAACCACTCTCTATTTATTGTCCTCTGTCTTAATTATTCTTGTGTACTCTATGGTACTCAGTTTACTGCTCCAGTGAGTGTCTGCACAAAGGGAGAAGATGGGTACCTGAAAAATCAAGGGGTTCCTGCTAGCAGGATGTCACCTGACTGCTAAGACCTTCTTGGGTGACAACAAGGACATTTCCCAGGATACAATTGTATGGTTGGTGTGATCCCTAGGCTAGAGACATCACAGGAAACCCAAATTAAGTGCTGATTTTACATAATTAAAAGTTAAGGAAAGGGCATAAAGACAGTATTAAGAGAAAGGGAAGCAAACAGAGTCACAGCTCTCTGGGTGCATCCTTAGGGGAGATGCATGAAAAGCCTCTCTGTGCTTACCCCTCTCCCAGAAATGTTCAGAACTGAGGGCAGGTCATCAGAATGAACAGTCCTATCATCGCAAATAAAACTGCATTATTCATTGGTTTTTATTGTTACGACTATTATTGAGTTTAATTATTCATTATTATGTTTCTCCATCGTTACTGTTATTGATGATACTGTTTTTTAACCTCATTGTAAAGCCACTTCCCTTAATCAGTCACTGTTCATTTTATGTATTCTGTTTCTGTGGTTTGAGGGACATAATTTTTTTTTCTTTTTTGCCACCGGCAGCAGGGATGAATAAAAAGGAGAGATACTAGAAAAGGAAAGCTCTCTCAGGGCCTGGAGCATCATGCCTGACAGAACTCGTGTCTGTAGCCAACTTTGTCAGGATACTGAAATAGTGGCATGTGTTCTGGGGAGGAGGGTCACACCTGCAGGGAGCACTGATCCAACAGCACCAGGTCCTTCTTTCAAGTCCTTAAAAAGATAAAGTTGACAAATGTACATTATTTCCCTAAAAATATTTCTTCCACTTTCTTCCTATTTGATCATGGTTAGCTGTTGAGTATGGAAGTTGTGTGTGTGTGTGTGTGTGTGTGTGTGTGGTGGGTGTCTTCTAATACCTAGCTGTGAAATCTACTGAGAATCTAAAGCTTAGAACAAATGCATGGTCAAAGCAATAACCTTACAGATAGAATATTGAGCTTCAGAGAGGTCAAATCATCTGCCCAAGGTCACACAGCAAGTGAAGAGCAGGTCTCAAAAGAAAAAGAGTGCTGAGTCCCAGGGAAATTTTCTCTCTTCTCCAACCAGTATTTTCCAAAATGGTCTTCTAAAAATGACAGTGATGAAAACCAGGATTTAAAATGATTTATGCATTATCACAAAGCCTCTTTCTGCCAATGTCAGAAAAAGGCTTACTACTAAATTGGCATTTCTCTGACTAAACTGGCATCTCCCCACCCACCCCCCAAAACATCTGATCTCCAAAAAGTATTACGAATATTGCATGTTTCATTCTTACAGTTTATTGTTAGTAGATTGCATTAATCCTCATAAAACCTGTGATAAATCAGAGATCTGAAGGATGCTGAGTCACACTTTGCTGGGTACTGTCAGACAAGGACATGTAAAGTGTGTCAGGTGCGTTGGGGGATGAAGGCAACCTTTAGTTAGAGCTCACAGTCATGGAGGCTAGCCTCCATTTCCTCCTGACACCTCTACAAAATGTCTTGGAGAAGTCACTCACTTCCCAAAAAGCTCCCCCCTTGCCCACTGGAGGGAAATCCCACACAGTCTCAGTTTAGTTCATACTTTGTGTCTTGTCTCTCCTGTAAGCCCATCCCTGCAGCAGGGTAAAGGATCACTAGGGAGTAAGATCCAGACATTCCTGCTTCAGGGTCTAGCTGAGTTGTGTTTGCCAGAATGCATGCTGAAAACAACTCCACTGACTCTTGATATTTCCTGCTTCACCAAAGCCACATCTTGCAGATAAACGAAGAGAAGAGGCTGAGAGTGGAAGAGGAGACGTCTATTAAAGATGACACTTCTTTTAATCAGCAATGGATTCACCATCCCTCACAGTGGCGGCACATAGCAAGTCAAATTATCGGCTCCAGCTCTTTGCCCTTTGTTGCATGGCTGTATTGTCAAATCATTTGCAGTTCTTCCTGTAGAGGAAGGGAAGAGCTCAGCTGACCTTTGGACTAGCGACCTGGCTTGCTTCAGCCTGCAGGATCTATGGAACCACTACACTGAGTCAGTGTCAAGCTCAGGTCAGAAATACTTTCATCTTCTACTAGTTTCCTGGTGTGGATGCTGTGGCCACAGGAAAGCATTCCTTGAGAAACCTGTAGACTTAGAGCTGTCAAAGCCTACTTTAATAAGAGTTATTAAATGCTTCAACCTCCTTTCTAGCTGACTAACCAAGAGCTTGGGGGAAAGATGGTTAATATGATGACATGGGGGGATGTGGACCTGTTTAGAAGCAGTTCTTTGGGGCAATTCCAAAGACAAATCAGTAGCAGTGGCTTGATCCAGAAGAAACTGCAAGGCCCCCCAAGTTGGCATAAGTCTGGGGAAGCAGCAAGAATCATCATGAGAAGTCCTTTGCTGTATTTCTTTCTACAAAGTCGTGACAGGCAAAGATCAGTGAAGACTAGCAAAACGTGGCAAGGGGAATCACTGCAAGAGTATCCTTTGCATCACACTCCCTCTCAAGTGTCTGCTTCAGCAAAACATCACATGCCCACATGTCTCCTTCAGCAAAACATCCTCTCATAAGATAGCTTCCAGGAAAGAAAAAAATCACATGACACAACTCTGTCTCTAAAGAAACCAGAAATTTCCATGTCAGAAGCCATTTACCGTTCAACCTGGGTCACAGGGTGAACACATACGAAGGCAGCCAGAGGCCAACATGTAGGAAGGAGCCAATCCCAGCTAATTTCCCTGCAGAATGCAACCAACCAAGAGATAAAAGAGAAATAGCTTCTGATGCTCTATGTCCATGGGATCTGGTGGTCACTGATGCATCCATGGTTACATGTTAAAGAGAAGAGGTTGTCTGTTTGTTGAGATGCTGGTTGTTTTGTTTTGTTTTTTTGTTTTTTTTTTTTTTTTTTGTCATTTTTGTCCCTACCTGGACTAGACTGCTTCAAGGAGAAATAGAACCACTTTGTCACCAGTGGTTCTTTTTCTTAGTGACACAAAATCTTCAAATGTTCTTCTAGTAATGAACATTTTAAAATCTCACCAAATATTGTTCACTATATCTTCATTTAAGAAATTGTATTTTCATAGCAATGAGTACAATGCAGTCTTTGGAATTTATGGGAGAAGAAAAGGCTGGTGGTAACTTTCCTAAGCACACAATTCAATCTCTGGGGAGGAGTTATACGACTTGCCTAGTCCAAAGTTTATGCAATACAAACACTGACAAAGGGCCAGAACAAGGAACAAGAAGGGAACAGATCTCGTTGATATTTTCAGCTTGAATTACTGAGGCCGGAGAAGATAGCAACAGAAATATTAAAGTGAAAAATTCAATCATTCTCTCCCCCTTTCTCTTTTAAGGAAGAAAGAAAGTGGCCTAGGAAGGAATGAGGTTGTGGAATATTCCGTAGCTTGATGGTGAAGAATGAGCCTGCACGGGATGCACAGAAGAAAGGGCCAAAAGAGTACCACGAAGACAGAAGTATGACAAAAATATCATGGAAGATGAAGGAAAGGATATATGAAGAAAGCTGTCTACAGCGATCAGATCTACAGAGAAGAAGGAAGATAAAAGGCTAGGAATAAATAGACACTTAGTTTATAGAAGTTAAAATGTGTGCCTGCTGTCAATTCACCAAATAACTAACCCATAGGAGAGAGACTAGTAAAGTAGACAGGTTAAAAAAAAAAAGGAAGGAAGGAAAGGACTAGGTAATGGGGAGAACCAGTAGAACCAGTAGAAAACTGATTTTTTTTTTCTCCTTAGGTAACTAGAATATAAGTGATCTGAGCCGGGTGTGGTGGCACATGCCTTTAATCCCAGCACTTGGGAGGCAGAGGCAGGCAGATTTCTGAGTTCAAGTCCAGCCTGGTCTACAAAGTGAGTTCCAGGACAGCCGGGGCTACACAGAGAAACCCTGTTTCGAAAAAAACCAAAAAATAAAAAATAAAAAAATAAGTGATCTGGATAAATTGTTACTGCATGCCTACTTTTGTGTGGAACAGATAATAACTAAGGTGACCAGAACTATGCTGTTTGCCCATAATTTTATGTGTTGGGAAAGATGATAAAGTGATATCTTCAGGTAGAGCAAAAGATGTAGCTGGAGAGTCCACATAAGCGGAGACCTTACTGTCACAGTAGGGAATGGATTATATATTATGGATTATATACATAGCCAATGGGCTAGTACACTTCTGGGACATGGCTGTCATTTAGCACTTACAGTTATAAGTAACAAATATCACCAGGAACTAGGCATGTTAAGAAGGTGTTTCATATATTAACCCATGGGCAATTTTTCTACCTTGTTCATACTATTAGTACCTTCTTAGAATGCAAAGATGAAGGCCATCAGAAGGGCTAAGTAATTTTCCAAGTTACAAACTAATAAATAGTCCATCTGGGATTCAAATCCCTGAGTCCAAGGTCCATGTTGGTTTCAGCATATTGTATTACCGGCTTAAAGGAGGAAGGGAAGCTAAACAGAACAAGGAAGTGAAATCAGAGATAACTGTCAAAAGGTTCAAATTTAGTGAACCAGCAATATTGCTTCAGATAGTCCCATATAATGAATGACCTGCAAATAGCTTTATTGTAACATTGGCCAAGAGGTAGTGGGGCCTGCTGGATTCAATTCTGCAAGGAAAGTGATAGGAAAAGACTGTGGCCTGCACCCAGGCATCAGTGAGAGCAGTCTCCAGTGATTTGCCTAAGTGGTGAAGATTACTAAAAGCCCTGGGGAGGCCTGGATCTTACTTCGGTCCCCCGCCACCTGCCACCCCCCTGTCCCTGCATGCTTTGAAATATGTCAGTTTAGCTTTCACCTTTAGCAATGCTTACTCAGCATTAGCTCCCACCTAAGGGAAAACAAATGCAGCTGGCCCCTGCTACTTACATAACTCAGCCACTTAGCTGTGGATTTCTCTGATCAAGAGCTAATTCTACTGCAAGTGTCACACAGATTGATGTAGAAATTCAATAAAACGGTGTATTCATACTTTGTGAACATAAAGTATATACAAACTGCGTAGATGCTGACTCTCCTAAGCACCCACATTCCTAGAGCTGGCTTGTACTCAACCCTCACGAACTTTCTTTCCTAGGCCTTCTCAGTTTCTCATTGGGCTCTCACCGTGACCCAAAAGAAACAGACTCTGAGCTCAACAGTCACTTTTGTTATCACTGGCAAAGCATGGTGGGTATGCCAGCTATATGAACATTTATGGAAATCCACCATACTTCACGTTCTTTACTACAAATATACCCATGTCAGGCTTGCCCAGATACACTGCTATATTCTCTGGTCTGCTGGATGTACTTTGTAAACTGTGTCATAGGATGCTGTGATATCCTGCACAACCAAATCCTGCTCACCACCTGCCTGCTTTTGTACCCCATCTAGACCTAAATTCATTGTTAAAAAATATTTTCTTTCTTTCATTGTTTTTTAATTTTCAATGTATTTACCTTTATTTTATGTGCATGGATGTTTTATCTATGTGAGAGTGTTAGATCTTGGAGTTATATATACTTGTGAGCTGTCTGTCATGTGGGTGCTGGGATTTGAACATGGGTCCTCTGGAAGTGCCCTTAACTGCTGTGCCATGTCTCCAGCCCCTCCAACCCTTCTGTGTGTGTGTGTGTGACTGTGTATGTTTGTGTGTGTCTGTGTGTGTGTGTGAAAAATAACAAAATAAAAATAAAAAGTATGGTTTGTAATATATGACAAATAAATGAAAATTCTGATTTCATGACTATAAGTAAAGTTTTGCATGCAGATGCAGCCATGTTCCTTTGTATACACTTTGGAAGTGGTGGCTGCTTTCCTGTTGGCATGCAAAACTCTGTCATGGTAACAGACTTCATTGACCTTAAGGCATAAAGTATCTAGCCACATGCAGAACATAATTGCCGGTTATTTTGCTTTGACTGACATTTTGTTTTTATTAGTGGTTTTGTTATTCTTCCCCAGAGTGAATGAAATAATAATGTATGGCATAGCAAATACACACACACACACACACACACACACACACACACACACACACACATACATAAGTGTGTGTGTGTGTGTTATAGTTAGAAGCAAGTGGACACTAAGAAAGTACATGCAAGAACTAGGAAAGCAAGGGGTGTGGCTCACCCCCAGTCTTCAGGCCTGAGAACCAGAGTTGCCAGTCACTTGACCCTGGGCCAAGCACCAATGCCCAGCTCTAAGAGTCAGGCTTCCTCCTCTTCTTTACTCTATTTAATCCCTCAGCGCATTGCATCATGCCCACCCATAAAAGAGAGGACAATGTGCTTTACTGAGTTCACAAACTACTAAAATCTAAGCCCATCTAGAGTCACCCTCAAAGACTCACTCAAATAATCAGCCAAATTTCTCAGAACCACGTGATCTTGTCAATGTGACACCTAAGAGTCACCATCATCATAATTATGATAATATATATGTGGTCACTGAAAGTTGCTGTCAGTCAGTGGAGTATGACAGAGTCATTAGACAAGTACCTTTTGCTTGATGTTAGCTTTTATTTTTCCCAAGAGATAACACTGTGTCATGGATCCATATGAAGACACACAAGACAAAATAAGAGCAAAGCTGATTCTGTCCATTGCTCACCAGTTATGAACCAATGCCTGGACCGATTTGCGGGTGATGAGGTCACGTTCTGTGACTGATCTCACAGAGGTCACAGATGTTGCATCAACTATCATTCTTGGCCAGGTAGAGAAATTCCCATCTGGATCACATATTTAGCAAAATGAGGTTCAGCGTAAGAAGACAGAATGAAGGTCCCCAAAAGGAAAGGAAGACAGATACGAACATGGGGGAACTGTGAGTCAGCTAGCTATTCCTGTGCTGAACTGGATCTGACACCAATGAAGGTCAGAGTTCATGGACACTGAAACAGGCCTTAAAAATGTCTAATTATGGGAAACAACCTTATAGATCATATAATGGTACAAATGGCAATTATCAAATATCCTTTTCATATATTAGTCCTATATGCTGTTTTAACAATGTTTGAGATATAGTTAGAAGAATTACTTAATCACCAAGACAGTTTCCTTTTGTATGTACACACTTATTCAAATGTATATATGGGGACTGGAGAGATAACACTGCAGTGTAGAATGCTGCTGAACTGCCAACAACCCTGAATTAGGTTTCTAGCTCATGCCAGACATCCCTGCAACTACAGCTCTAGTGGATCTGAAGCCCTCTTGTGGCTTCTTCAGGTACCTGCACACATGTGGCATGCATACACAGGCACATGCACATGCCTATTCATAAAAACATAAATCTTAAAAACTAGGTATTTTTCAAATAATTGAAAGGAAATAACATGAAAAATAATTTGTTTTTGATAGAGTTGTTCATTATTCAGATTGGTGTCTCTCAATATACAAGGTAAGATGTCTAAAAGTTCTGTTAGCCAATGAAGTACCAGATCTTAAATCAGCAGTTTTCAACCTGTAGGTCATGATCTCTTTTCAGGAGAGTCACCTAATACCATCCTGCATATCAAGTATTTAAATGGATTCATAACAGTACCAAAATTACAGTTGGGAAACAGCAATAAAAGTAATTTTATGGTTGATGGTCACCACAACAGAAGGAACTGTATTAAGGCATTCAAGGGTCATGGCATTAGGAAGGTTGAGAAATTCTGTCTTAAATAAAGAGAGATTGATGGCTGTGATTATGCATATCTATAATCCCAGCAATGGGGAGGTGGGTTGTTAGGAGGGCCAGGAGTTCAAGTCTAGCCTCAGCGACCTGAAACCTTGTCTTGACATCAATAATGGACAACTAAGACTCCAAAATAGCATGACTTGTAATCATTAGGATCAGAGAAATCTAGAGTATCTAAAGTCACCATTGTTTGAAGACTTACCTTTTGGTAAGTCAGACACGGCATGACAAAATAACTGTAGATTTTGTGCTTTGGGCCAGGGTGGGACTCATCCTCATTGTTCCCTCTTCCCTCCATTCTCCTTCACAAACGATGGTATCTCAATGTCTGAGCATTTACATCAAGACTCATTTCTTAAATGCTCAGAGACATGTTTTCCTCTTTATTTTCTTCAGTAACTCACTAATTTCTACTTAATATATTTCTATCTAATCCTCTTTATTTTTAGTTTCAATGCCTTAATTTTTCCTACTTAGTGATTAATTCCTACTAATCCTTAGTTTTTATCTATTTTTACACTTACACTTTTTTATCTTCTGAACTTAAGCATTTTATCTTATTCTTTAATCACCTATAGTTTTACAACTTTAATGATCCACACTTTTATCTTTTATTTTAAAACTCATTTGTTTAATCTTATTTTCAAACCGAACATTTTATTCTGTTGGAATCCTAATTCTTTTATATGCACTTTTACTTTATTCTCTGCATTTTTCCTCAAGGTTTGTTTTAAATTTTTTTTCTCTAGAGCTCTGATGCTTTGATTTTTCTTGTTCTATATTTCTTTCTTTCTCAAAAAAAAAAAAGTTTTTTATAAAGATCTACACCATGAGCGTAATGGTATGATGGTGGTGCTAATGGTGATGGTGGTGGTGATGGTGATGGTGGTGGTGGTGGTGATGGTGATGGTGGTGGTGGTGGTGATGGTGATGGTGGTGGTGGTGATGGTAGTAAAACTGGTACTATAGATGGAGTATTCTTTAGCCACAATACTTATTACCAGAAGAACTTCAGATTTTGAGTTTTGTTGTGTTGTGTTTGCTTGTCTATGTATCTGCTCATTTGTTTGTTTTGAGACAAGGTCTTACAATGTAGCTCTGTCTGTCTTGAAACTCAAATCAGGCTGGATTTGAACTTACAAAAGATCCACTTACTCCTTCCTCTCAAGTGCTGTAATTAAAGGCACATGTGACCAGGCCCAACTCCTGAGATAATTTGGATTGGCACCTACATTTAAACGTGAAAGTCATGATGTCAAAGTACCATACATATATAAACTGAAGGTGACTTTACACAGTATTTTTAGTTAGTAAATCTGAATAAAGAATTAATGACCATTCTTATGGTTTAAATGTCCCCCATACTCATGCATTGAATGTGCAGCCTCTGGCTTGTGACTCTATACTTGGGAGGAGGGTGGTCTTGTCTGTCAGGAATAGGTCACTGGGTATGGACCTCAGTAAGCTAACACCCCAGCTCCTTATTCCATGCTGCCATGGAATAAGGTTCCATGGTTCTCTCTTCTCTGGTTAGCTACAATGCAATAGAATTACTGCATAGCCTCATAGTAATGAACTCAACCACTACCCTCCCACAACCAGACTTCAAATCCCTCTGAAACTGTGAACTAATATGAATATTCTACCTTGAATTGCTCTCGGGTGATTTGCCAAAGGTAACTAATATAAAACATTGGTATTGTGAGTGCAATCACTGTTATGATAAGTCTGACTGTGTGTGGTTCTGGGACTGTTGGGTCTGATTTGCATGAAGAAGGTAGAAGAGTTTGGAGACAGAGCTAACACGGCCAGAAAAGAAGTATGTCTATATAAATGTGAACAGTAAAACTGTGTTCATAAAGCTCCACGTGGGAACAGGGTCCTATCAGCATTTACACTAGAAGACATTTGTATTATATCCTGGAAAGGTTTTAAGTTATGCTCTACCCATGTCCTGAAATTTTGAATGGAGCTGAATCTTTTTAGCAGAGGATAGTTCAGCATCCAGGCATTCTCTATGGACATATTTTTAAGATCAGTAAAAATGATTTGTAAACAGAGTACTAATATTTTAACAACATAAGGTATAACACCAGAGAGTATTTATTCTTTACAGCCTTGAAAAAAACACAAATATCACTATAAGTCTCTCTATGCTGGTGGTCATTGCTTTTGATCCTCACATGATAAAAAGCAAGTCTTCTTTCTATGACCTCTGTAGGGAGCCACAGGAGCCCTGAACAAATGTGCAAAGAGCAGATGAACTATTGAATGATTATATATTGTTGACATGGGTGCAGCCATGCCAATGTCCCAAACCCTCAGACTGATGGGGATGGCACCCTACCACAGTGAGGCTCTCTGAGAGATGCCAAAGCCTTTTTTCTAGTTCAACTGTGAAAATTTGACAGTGTGGCATGTACACACTCTGTTTATGAATTATTGATCAATGTGTGTAAAAACCAACAACCCGAGGTTTCTACTTCTGAATATTTACAGCCTTAGATTGCTAGCCAACAGAGACCTCCTGCCTAGACTAACTAACCTCTTCCCCTGTTCTCTGCACAATAAACTCACCAAGGTTCCAGGCTATTGAGTGAATGGTTCCATTCCATCATAGCTTCCACACCTGAATTCAGCTTGTCTGTATGTATGTCTGTCCTTCCTTCATTCCTTTGGCACCCAGGTTAAGTTTCCAGAGTTCCAGGACCCAAGGGGCACAGGTTACAGAAGCCCCTTAAGCTTTTATAAAGTATGTCTGCTACCTTGAGTAAAATAACACCAAGAACTAAAAACTTTACATTTCGACTACTATACAAGAAATGCTTAGAACTGTATCTCACCATGCTATGTGGATTTCTTCTCCTTTTATTGAACACCTGATACTTTGTATAAATCCAATTAAGCGAAGATACCAGTTTTCTTCTCCTTTTATTAAGAAAGGAAATGAGTGTCTTAGATTAAGAGAACAGCTTAATGTATGTCTAAGGGACCCAAGACTCAAGATACCATATTCTAGGTCAGCCACTATCTAAAAGGTGACAGGAGAAAAAGAGTCCAACTCAGTGGGGTGATTGGAGCATGTCATAATGGGGATGGTGAAGATAAACTCACTGAGGACCCTAGTAGCTTCTTCATTCAAATACCAATTATGATCTAATCATTGTGAATCAGAATTATTTGTCAGCTTTTCATCTTACACTATGAGTTCTAGTTCAGCCTGACTTATGTGTTGAGATTCTTTCTTAAAACAAACAAAAACAGAAAAGGAAGACAGGAAGAGGGGATGAATAGGAATATGTTAGTGCTCATCTTGAAATTAGCTTGTTGTTAAATTATAGATGTATCTTGGTATTAAAAAGCATTTCACTTTGCTGTTTATAAAATTTTATTATGAGTGAAGACATTTTGGAAGGAAATAGAAGTTAAGTGGTTTGAAGCAGGCAGAAAAGGTGGGAGGACAGGATGGTTGGCCCCTGAGTTGAACTAACTCAGTAAAGGTGGAAACTCATAAGAAATAAAGTCTCCGTGAATGTGTATAAAAAATGAGGACAGGAGCCACTCCATGCTGCCAGGGCAGAAAGTCACTAAGATGCCCGAATGCCACTATGTCACAAAGAATGGGGGAGGACACTCAGGGGCCCACCCACAGCCAAGCCATGCAACTCATGCAGGCAGAAGATACCCATAGCCCAGACTATCCCTTGGCCTTCCCTCAGTAGGAGTCACTATGATGTACAAGTATATGGTAGACCAATAGGACATAGAGAGAAGCAGAAGACTTTGAACATGATGAAGACAGAACTGGAGCTGCAAGGGTGAACAGGCATAGCTTGCCCTTAGAGGTCAGCCTTGCCACCTGAGGCCATGGTAAGATTTCAGCCTGTGCTCCCACTAACCGGCATGTTTGGGTCCATGGCTCCATCAGCAGGTGTCTGTGTCAATGTCCATGGTTCATTTTACTACTAAAGAACATGCAGACATCCCTGATCTAGGCTGCCACCTAGAACAACCAGATGTCCAAGGGATATGCAGAGCTGCCCCAACCCATCACTAGCTATGACATTCTGAAGAGTTGGCCCCACCTTTCACCAGCTGCCACTCTCAGGAGAGTAGACCCCACACCTCAACTGGATAGCACAGCCGAGCTGGCTTTGGTGAAGGAGAAGGGCACCAGTGACCTGACCCAGAGGACATGAGAGCAAGAGCTGGAGAGCTGGCCCCTTGCCAGCTGAAGCATTGGGTGAGCTAGCTTGGGTAGTGATGGGCAGCTTGCCTTGGTGGTATGATGAGGAAGAAATGGCAGGCTAAGCAACACAGCTGCCACCCAGGCCCAGATCCAGGGCTTTGAGTTGGTGCACACCAACATCTACCTCATCTGTGAAATGTTGGAGCTTGTGGAAGGGCCTGTCCCACAGAGCCAAAGCTGCAGGATCTCCATGACACACAGGATAACAGAGAGGAGGCTCCAATATAGGTGGTTTTGCAGAAGCCAGAGACTTCGAACCATACCAATGACTCATTGCAATGGACATTTGCAAGTAAAGAAACGTGGACAAAGGAGTGTCCTGTGGGACACACTGTGACACACTCCAGCTTCCAAAATGAAATGCCTTTTAGATTTATTTTGTTTATTATTTTATTTTTGTCTTTTGTTTCCTTTGTGGGGTTGCAAGAGCATAGGACAGATAGGAAAATGGGACTGGAGGCAGCATGTGAAACTCACAAAGAATTAATCAAAAGTTTAAAAAAGTAAACAAAACAGAAACAATAAATTTTATCAGAATACTGAAAGATTCTTATGTAAAAAAGAAAGAAAGAGAAAAGGAAATAAACAGAGGAATAAAAGAAGAAAAAGAAAGAAAGGGAAGAAGAAATAAGGACACTTTTAGATCTCAGGAGCTATGCAATTAGGTTGTTATGCAGATTATTATGGGACCTGAAGTTCCTGGTTTATACCTTGGCTCCATCCTTGGATGTCCTCACTGTGTGTAATGCTATGTCTATAGGTACTAGACCAGTATTGAAGGGAATAAGAAAATGTATGTATACACACAAATTCACACACCATATATGAACATACACAGAAACACACACACATACAGATACACATATACACACACATATATAGGCATACTCACATACACATACATACACACTCAAACATACAAAAACACACAGACCTACACTGTTCACAGTCACACACATGTGTATACACACATACACAGACACACAGACACATGCTCATACACTTACACACACTCATATACTTACAAACACTCACACACATATACATAGACACACACAGGCACACACACACACTCACACACTTACACACAGATACACACAGGCATACAATCACACACAGAGACACATATAGACTCACACATGCACGTCAGATACAGTTCCTAATAATGTCAGGGTGATACTGCAGGGACTTAATATTTATTACCTCAGAGAAATCATTGTATCAAAACCATGCTAGTTCACGCCTTAGAGGAGAGGCAGGGAGTTGAAAGGGGCCTTCACGGAGCAGGTGGTATGCTGGAGGTAGAAAAGGGCAGTCTTGGTTCAGTGGACACTTTGGTCACCTGTTGTGGTGCTACAGGTGGCAGCATTCTGTGGCTGGCCCTGTTTGCCCAAGAGCTGCTGTCCAAGCAAAATTACAAAACACTGGTGTGCCTACAAACTGCCCACACCGTGTACTCGACTTGAGTAAATTCACCCATAACCTCTCTGCAGGGAAAGAAGTATTGGTTGTCACCGCCTGAGGCTCTTCTTAGTCTATTTCATAGGATCTGATGTTACCTCTCCAGATGGTACAGGAATGTCACCTCCCACATTTGACCTAGAGAGGACGTATCTAGAGAAAGGATTCTGTCTTCTCCCACTAGTCAACAATTTGGCTTGAAGTCCACTTTTCCAAACCATTAACTATGCTTTCTATATCCCTTTCTTTTCCTGGGTACAGATTTTTTTTTCTGCCTAAAGCACACAACAGAATGAAAAGGAGAGACATGTTTCTCTTTATAAAAAAAAAAAAAATGTATTTTTAATGGGGGCATTTGCCAGATATCATCCACATAAGCCAAAGCGCACTTCATCACAAACACATCTCATTTTTTCTTTATTTTCTTTGTGTTATTCCTCCCATCACTTATTTTCAATGCTTGTTTCCTAGTTATATCCGATGTATTCTAAGTGATGTTTAGTTCTTTCTAGAATACAATGGTATAAAATTAGACACGTATGTGGATAGTTGTATGCTCATGCTAAACGTGAAAACCATATCAGCAACTCACTGGAGAACATCGGATCTCTGCGTCTGTTTCATCACAGGTCTGCCATCCAGTCTTCACTAACTTGCTACCCCCTTTGTTTTCATTTACTTTGGCATAAAAGGGTATCATGGCAGTTAACCTATCTCAGGGGTGTGTTCAGGTTTAATGAATGAACATGTATAATGCCTTCCGAGAGCCTCACATGAGATGCGCTGAAACTGCACATTATTAGTGCTGCTGTTACAGTACCACCTTGGGAGCCTCTGTCTTTAAGCTGGCTTGAGACAGGAGGTCTCAGAAATAATAACAACTCTTTTCCCTGTGTGCCTCTCTCTCTCAAACCTCAGAGAAGTTAAAGGCATTACCTTATTAATGTAAAGCTCCGCCTGAGATGGCTGGAAATGACTACTGAATAGTTCTGTTTCCAGGTGGGAGACATCAAGGCGACATTTTGCATTTACACAGAAGCCACCTGTAATGTGAACAACATTACAGTTCTTAGAAGACACAAACCTTGCCTCACTGTTACTGCTCCAAACATATGTAGTTTACACTAATACTATTGGGAACAGTGGGTTTGTCTGTTGTTGCTTAAGCATCTCTAAGATATTAATGTGGATGAACACACATTAATATATTCAAGAAGCCTAATGGTGATTATATATTTCTATTTAGCTATAACTTGTTTGCAAAGGTTAGCTAAAGAAGACTATTGTTTTTATTTTCATTTTTTAAGATTTTTTTCTCTAGTGATCTCAACTATTAGTAAAAGAATAAGTAGGCTTTATTTGTAGTTATATAGGCTATTGGTGAACTTTAAATGGCTAACAAATTATGACTTAATGACCACTACTCAAGAGTCAAATGGTTCAAATAATGACAGACTCCATAGATAAGAACACATCAGCTGCCATTTAGCATGAGTTTGCCTATAATTTTACCATTTGAAGGATGAAGAAGCCAATGGTTAAAGCAACTAAAACATTAGCCAACTTAAAAGTAGTTCAATTACATGTGTAAAACCTTTTCTATAGCTCAGATGTTCCATCCCTACGCAGTAGGAACTATGAAGTGATCACTGAAAGGCATTTGGCCTTAGTATAGAGTTGTCTTCAATACCTGTTATGACAAGTCCAGCTCCTTTATTATAAGATTCTTTTGGCTCCTCTGCAGTAAAGTCCTGAAGAAAAACTCAAGAGAAACCTGTTTCCTCTGAAGGCTTCAATAGTTTAATTCCTATTACCATACTTGCTGGGAACGTTGATCTATTTCCACCTTAAATTTCATCCAACATTTTTATAAGCAATTTTTAAAGTAAATTCCATAATTCCACTGGCATTACATACTGAGAGCATGTTGGTTTTACTGGGTTGTGTGCTCACACAAATATGTATTAGAAATAGAATAAGCCCCTGGGCTCTCTGTCCCTTCATTAAACTTCGGGCATTTAGCTTGACATCATTCTTTGGCATTTCACGTTCTTTTCTCACTCTTTTACCAAAGAGTAATGGAAATACAGTTGTCAGCTACAAATTATCCAAACCCTAGAAATCTGATCCCTTACAGCATCCTGCCTTCTCCGTTGGATCCTCACCCAACCATGCACACTCCTCATATCTCCACCCTTTAGCTAATGGGAAAGGAGCACAGAAGTTCTCCGTGTCAGACATTTAGCTTAGTCTTAGGCCATTTACAGTGACCAATTTCTCATGCTTCATGTAAAAGCAGGAAGAGCAGGTAGTTTGTGGGCTAGTTTATGATGACCAGTGTACTGGAAAGTTCCCTTCTGGACACCTGCAGCCACTCACTCTGGCTTCAAACCATGAGATCCAATTTCTCCACTTTTAGTGTGCTGGCTTACAAATATTGTTATTGATCGTAAAATTACCTGGTCTTTTAAAATACACCTCCACTGCTTGATTCAAGTACTGTCTGCTGCTCTAAACTTTAGATTAATCCCTACCTCCTTGCCTTCCACTGGCTTCTTTTTTCCAGGCCTGCCATGAATTTCCTTGAACAAGTCTTTATTCACTTGTAATAAAGAGGTGATTCAAAAAAGGGGGGAGGTGGGAAGGTGGGTTCATTTTTAAAATAGTATTTGATTAATTCCTTGAGAATTTCCTACAATGTATTTTGATCATATTCACTACCTTCAACTCCTCCAGATCTACCTCCATGCCCTTATCTGCTCAACTTGATGTTTTCTTTTTTGTCTTTTTATTTTAAGCTATCAAATGAGGGTGCTTCATTTTATTGTCAGCCCAGAGGATCACTAAATCGTCACCTCTCAGGAAAGATTATGCTTTCCTGCTAGTTTTATGGAAATTGCTGCAACCTCATCTCTAGAGATCTGGAGTTAGAAAAGAGAGCTTTGGGTTGTAGTACAACTGAAGTTGGCAGTACAAACTTGGTCTCACCATTCACCCATGCAGTAACATCACTTAGCTCTTCCTGGGGTCCCTGACCTATTTTCTTTCTCCAAGTCAAAGAATCAGTTCACCCAATGGAGGGCACTAGTTACCTGCATGGAGCCATAGCCAACAGTGCCCACTTGCTCGAGTCCTTTCCTGGTCTCTGTGTTACACGCCAGTTTAGGCCCTAACTCACAGTGGGCTTTTAGTCCAAAGAAAAATATTGAGGCCCATATGTTGTGAAATTGATTTTGAGTTTTTCCAGGTATTAATCTCCATTCACACTAACCCAAACAGAGCACTCCAGGTTATTTTTGAAGAACAAATCTCTTGATGAAACAATTAGAACAATTTCTTAGTAATTTGACCCCAATGAATAGGACTTCCCTGGGAATATTTTGAAAGTTGGCTTTTAACATCAATAATTAGGGTAAATTTACCTTTTCCACATTGCTGTTTTAAATCTAACTTAGGAAAATCCTTTAAAACCCTGACCTTTGAAAAAAATCACTTGGAGCTCACGATCAATCACAATTTCAGCATGCTTATTTACCAAAAAAGACCAAGAAAGAATAACTTACCATCACTCTTCATGTTAGCATGTGTCAGTTCTGACAGCCGGTGCTACCTATGTGATGGGGTGCTTGAAAAGATAAATTTGGTAACAATATGTTTTCCCATGTTTTGAACACTGAAAAATGGCCTTTGATTTGTGGCTATAGATCTTGGTTGATGGACCTTGTATTGCTCTCAATGAAAAAGGAGTAGTTAGTAATAATCAATGTAATTTTAAACCCCAGTGTTTTTATTTATCCCAGAGATCAATAACACTGTAGGAGCATTCCCTTCAATCAAAGACACTGTGGAGAAATTCTATTCATCTTTTTTAGCCATATCCATTTCTCAGCGCCGATGCTTAAATAACGTCAGCATGTATGAATTTGTTTGGGTTGTCCTTAAAGCAGGCTGATTCTGTTCCAGTCCAATGTCCTTGATTACACGGTACTCAGACAGAAGATTACAAAACACTAGAAATGATTCAAATGTCTTTGTGTTAATTAAATTGCCAGAAATTTTATCATGAAGCTCTAATGATTCCAAGGCTCTGGCAGAATGTGGCTTCTTTAAAAGAAACAGGGCCCTGGAATGTGGCCTCCTTTGCTGACTTAGCAGGCTGCCATCAGCAGGGGGTTGGGGGCGTCCTGGGAGCTGGGCAAAGCAAGCCTTTAGTACTAAGTGCATGGAGAGAGATTTGCAAAGAGTTTTTAAAACTCTATGCAGTATATCAGACTTTGCATCTGCTTAAATCAGGACAAAGTCTCCTACCTCTTTTTATTTCAAATTCTCACACTGCTGTTAGAACCTGAAATACAGCATTGCTGTTGACCGACCCAGTCTGCCATAATTCATTTCATGGACAGTATTTTAAGGATTCTTTTTTCCTCTTGATTTTTAATCATGATACTGTCTTTTACAGTCTCTGAAATCTGATAAGAAATGTCCCGTGAATTCTCTCTCTCTCTCTCTCTCTCTCTCTCTCTCTCTCTCTCTCTCTCTCTCTCTCTCTCTCTCGAACTTCAAAACCCTCCCAGGGAGAGTATTTACCCCTAGCTTGGCTTTGAATGTGGGAAACTTTGGTTGCAATGTGATAATGAACAACATGAAATTTTTGGTGCAATAATGGCAGCCAGGCCTGTTGAAAATGTTCATGTCTTGGAAATGGTTTTCCTGGTTTGCTATGAAATGTGTCTCCCCAGAGGTTTAGTCTATCAGTGGCCTCTTTCAATGAATTTCTGAAGTAAAAGAGGCAGGAACGTCTCTCCATCTTGCAAGGATCCTTCTCTCTCGACCTGCTATATTTTACACTTGAAATTTGAGGCCAGGTACAACTTGAACATTTCTTTTGAAATCTGACACTACTAAGAGCATTGCCAAGACTTGACAAACCTTCCTATGAAATTCGGGAAATTTCACGTTAGGCCTGAACGGGAAGAGGGTACATTTCAATAAGTGTCAGCTTTCCTTCTGGCTAGTTCACCAGGCTCATTACCCAGGTTGTAGTAATGATTTCCTTCTTCAAGATGAGGAGAAAGACTAACTGACCTTGTACAGTATCAATAAAAGATTTCTAAGGAAAGGAGTCCCCCCCCCAAATGTAGAAAGTGATGAAGTCATCTTCTAACATGTCATGTTCATCTGAACTCTTCATCTAACTAATGTCTTTCTTACAAATATTGCAACATAGAAATATAGTATAAATAAATGTGGAGAGAGGTTCACTTGGGAGACTGAAGCAGGAAGGCTGTGAGATTGAGGTCAGCCTGGACTGCATAGCAAGTACCAAACCAGCCTGGGTTATATAGTTACACCCTGTCTCAAAAATACAAAGAAAGAGGGAAAGGGATAGAAGAAAGAGCACATTCAAACAGGAACTACACTAATCACAATCTAACAATGATAATTACAAGTCTTACAACCATGGCTTCCAAGAAAGAAGGAGAAGCAATAAAAACATTTCGAAGATGGCCTCCACGTGTAGGCTTGCTGGTGTATGGACTGATGCGATGTCGTGCCTGAAGAACTCCACAGTCACATATTCAGCTCATAATGCTTCATGGATCTAGCTCAGCCATTCTGTCTCATTCATTTTCCTTATTTTCAATCATTGAAGTCTTTACATATGCAAGTAAGTGATATTTCTTTTGTTTGCATAAAAATAGGCCTAACCAGCCTTGGCAGCGTTGACATTCTAGAACACTCGGTTTTTTTGTGGTATGGTTCAATATTGTATAATGGCATCTTTGTCTTCACACCACTAGATATGAAAGCACACTGCCCCTCAAACATGCAGGTTGGAATACACCACTTAGCATTGTCAAATGTCCTTAGTAAGGCAAAAATCACCCCAACTGACAGTCACTAAAATTTCACCTCTTGTATTGACAAATGGAACAAAATAAAGAGCCCAGAAAAACAAAAACAAAAACAAAAACAAAAACAAAAAACAAAAAACAAAACAAAAAAAAAAAACAAACACTCATGAGACATTGCTCTGTGTAGCCTAGACTGACCTGAAACTCATAACAATCCTCCTGCCTCGGCCTCCCAGAGTGCTGTGGTTATAGATATAAGTCACCATACCCATCTTAGCAACATACATTTGACAAAGGTGTCAGAAACATATATTGGGGAAAAGGGTAACCTATTCAGCATACAGAAACCCACTTCTGCACATGTTTATAAGAATGGATTCATATTTGTATTTCTCACTCCAAACAAAATCAATTCAAAACAGATCAAAATTATAATGTAAGAACAGCAACTTAGAAAGTGTTAGAGTAAAACACTTCAAAATGTATGCAGAGTCAAGGACTTTGACAAAAGAAATCCAGTACTCCAAAGGTGACTGCAAGAGCTGGGAAACGAGGTTTCGTTTATGCATTTAAACACTTCTGCATAGAGGGAAGAGTTATCCATGGGAAGACACAGCAGGCAAAACAGGAGAAAAATCTTTACTATCTATACATCTCACAAGATGTTAATATCTATAGGAGTTAAAAAACGGAAAATGGTATACACTACCCCTAAATTGTCCATCCGTAAATAGACCAAAGAATCCAACAAATGATTCTCTGAAAATGAAGTGCAGGTGGCCACCAGGTTCAAGGAAGTAGGCTCAGCATCCTTATCCACCTGAGACGGGAAAATCAAATCAAAACTGAGATTGCACTACCTGTCAGGTTGGGTATCACTGCAAAGCAAACAGCCAGAGCGGGAGATGTACCTCAGATAATAGACTTCTTGCCTATCGTTCATAAAGCACTGTGGTCGTTCCATGGAACTTTATCACCACATGTGATGGTGCACACCTGGAACCCCAGCATTTGGAAGGTAAGTGCAGGAGGATTAGAAGTTCAAGGCCAGCCTGGGCTTCAAAGCAAGCTCAAAACTGATAAGAACTACATAAGCTCCTACATCTTATCCCAGAAAGACAAAAGACAAAACAAAAATACCCACAAATGCTGGTAAGGATGCAAGTGACAAGGAACTCTGCTGTCTGTCTGTCTGTCTCTCTTTCTCTCTCTCTAACCATCCCCCTACACACACACTCTTTCTCTCTCTCTAACCATCCCCCTACACACACACATACCATCAAAATAAAATTGACACCCTGCAAAAAGGAAACAGACTTGTGGACATGAGAGAACAGATAGGAGAGGGTAGTAAGGAATGAATATGCCTTGTATATAATATCCTTGAACAAAAATGCCATTATGAAAAATTTCTCTCTATATGAGTGTATACTATTAAAAAATTAAAGATTTATCTGCCCATAAAAATTCTCATGCTTTATGTCTTCAAATTCTGCATTTTATATGTTGGTATACATATTCTATAAGTGTGCAATGACTCCACAGTACACCTAGGAAAAATACACTGGAAGAATGACATCAGCAATAAGGAAGGTAATAGCAACAGCAGTAGAAGTAACAAAAAATGCTAATGTGCAAACATACTACTGAGGAAATGTAAGAGATGTCTTCGAAAATGCAAGCAGTTAACTTTAAAATAATTTCTGACAACCATCATGTGAAAATGGTGACTCCCATACTTTACAAAATATTAAAGTTGTATTGGCTAATGAAGTATGCAGCAGTCAAATGAGATTTTACATTTAAACTTAAATCAATGTCATCATTTAGTGTTTGGTGTCACTGGGAACTAGCAAACCAGACAGTACAGATCATGCGTTATCTCATCATATAAACCATTCCACTGCCCAAGTGGGCTATCTGAACTGCCAGCATGCTAGAAATTATAGCCAGGTAAGTTTCTATTTAATATGTGAAACATTTAGAAAATAGACCTTTGCAACAGTAATCCTCTCAAATAAGTTTAGGCAGATGCCAAGAAAGAATTCCTGCATAGACTACTGTGTCAGATGAACGGGCATCTCTAACCCAGACTCAAAAGGGCTTATGTATGAGTTTTTATGAATTTTTATATAACTGGATTTTTTTTATAATTTCTAAACACAACCCTGTTAAGTTAGGAGAAATAGTCATGTTTAAAAGTTGGGACATTTTTAAATATTACATGACTTATAGATCAAAATAATATTTACAAAATGAAAACCGCTTATTGAAAAATTTCCTATGTGGTAAGATCTGTCCACACCTTATCTGCCTCGGAGCAAAAGGCTTCTGTTATTTTACCCACATTCTCAAATAAATTCTAGCCACTTGTGAAGAATGAGCTTTGGTCGCGTGCCATGGTGGCTCATGCAGTATCCAAGTTAAAGACGTGGCTGTGAATTATTTATAGGGAATGAAAAACAAGGGTTTAGCGTGTGCAGAGCAGGAGAAATCAATCAGAAATAAAATTAAATGCTACACTACCTTGACAGAGAAGATATTGGGTTTAAATTTTTATCATTATTATGGGGAAAGGGTGCATGCCACAATGATCATGTGCAGGTAAGAGGAGAATTTGCTAACCTCATTTCTCTCCTACTTCACATGGTTCCAATGATGAAACTCAGGTCACCAGGCCTGCACTCATACAGAGGCCCTTCTGTGTCTGAGTTAGTGATGTCTGTTCACCCAACATAGTAATATACCAGGTAAGATACTTTCTTGGCATCTCTCCAAACTCATTTCAGAGAATAAGTGTTCTGACATTCTTTTTTATTTTTTTTAAGATGGTTTTACCCATTAAGCCATTTCACAAGTCACAGATATTGTTTTCCTATGCAACAAAACAGCTTCTGGATAAGGGATGCAGTGTTTTGGGAGGTACCTAAAATGCAGGTGATGGTTGAGAATAAACTGCCCTAGAGAAAAGCAAACAGTAAGGATGGTGTATATATCACTTCCTTGTCTATGACTCTCCCATCCATCTCAACTGGGTAACACTCCTTAGAGAAATCAACTTATAAAGATGAAAGGTGAATTTGGCTCATAGCTTTATAGTTTTCCAGACCATGGTCAAGCAAAGCCATTTTCTTTAGACCTCTCATTGGGGCTACCAAATGGTCATGGCAAGAAGCACATGACAGTAACAGAAAAAAAAAATCACCTCATGCCAGGATGAGAAAGGAGAGAAAGAAAGGTCTTGCTTCCAGTGACATAGAACCTTCCACTAGGCCATCTCTTAAAATTTCTACATGTCAACTGGAGCCCAAACCTTTAACAGATGGACTTTTGGAAGCATTTTTATTCAAACTATGGCCACCCTTTCCCACAAAACAAAACTTTCATTTAAAGTAGCCATACTATCATGCAGATACAATGGCAAAGCTAAGCCACTGGATTTTGAAAAACTAATGTCTCTGTGGCTAGACCCTCAATCTGTTGTATTTATGATCTTTAGTATCCCCTGTCTTATAAATCAAAAGAATAACATGATCTTTGCCCATCCAAAAAAATAATAGTTTAAATAGGTAGCAGTGTCACACAAATACAATGGGAGAGTAGATCTAGGCTACACTAATACCAAAGATAATTAGTATTAACAGTAAAGATATTGGCACAGCTATTAAAATCATCAGAGGTTTCAAAAAGAGTTATGAGAGTTATAGAAATTAGTGAATGGTGCAGAAAGGGAGAGTAAAGCTCATAACACATGCTTATAAGCTCGGTACTCAGATGCAGGAGGAGCAGAAGCAGTTTGAGCCAGCCTGGGTTATTGAAAGGAATTCCAGGACCACCTGGGCCAAATTTAAAAAAAGAAAAGAAAAGAAAAGAAAAGAAAAGAAAAGAAAAGAAGAGGAGAGGAGAGGAGAGGAGAGGAGAGGAGAGGAGAGGAGAGGAGAGGAGAGGAGAGGAGAGGAGAGGAGAGGAGAGGAGAGAAGAGAAGAGAAGAGAAGAGAAGAGAAGAGAAGAGAAGAGAAGAGAAGAGAAGAGAAGAGAAGAGAAGAGAAGAGAAGAGAAGAGAAGAGATAAAGCTCCAACTCTGGATAGTAAGCAGAAACTGTAAATTCAGTATCTTAATATGGTTAAGAGTCCTTGTCCATGTGGGCTGGGTGTACAGTAGAGAAATGATGGTTGAATGATGGAGCAATCCAAGCCTGGAGAGCCTTAAAAGTCTAAGCAGGGGATGGCAGAACTAGTATGTTGAGAAACAGGCACAATAAAAACATAAAAAGAAGCATTGTCACCAAGAGATAACAAGATATAGGCCTTGGGATGAATTGGGGGCTGAGAAGTTAATTGCTGGAACATATAAACAACTAAACAGAAGGCTACAGACAGGATTAAGCAGGTCATAGTAAGTGCTGGAATCTATTTGTGGCTCACAATAAGGAACAAGGAGGGATGCTTTAGCAATGAAGAACATAGGTCAGAAGTATGCATTAGTCAGGAGCTTGATATCTCTACTGGAGAAGCTCAAATACAGACTTCCCTAAATGGATCATTGTGGGCTGCTGGCTTCTCAGAATCGTTCAGTCCTGCAATGCTCTGATCCTCAGCACAGGAGAATCACGCAGGAATTGGGTTATTTCTTTTCTTGATCTTTAGTCTGCCGTTCCTTGCTGAGTTGCTGGAGTGCTGCTACAGATCACATACTTTTTCTGTGTCTCCATTTTAGTATCTATAAAATAGAAATTGGATTGTTACCCATCTCACAGCAGTGCCACAGAGCCTGTGAAATATTGGGCCCTAGGAAATACTGGGCATTTGGGAGGTGGGGAGAAAAGTGGGGACTTGTGATAAATAGGAGACACAGACCACCTAGAATCAGATATACTTTCACTTTGAGAGCTTCATGGTTCATATCTTGCAGGTGATCAGGCTTTATCGAGGACAAATATATTCATATATGCAAACTCTGGCTCATCCAGAACATTAAGGACCACAAATCTTCTGCAGTTCCAAAGTTGCAATGGTAAAGCTATGAGAACAAACGTTTGCAAATGTGTAATTGTCACACAAAGTGATTCTTCTATGTATTTAGTGTTCTGCAAAGAAGTGTGTGAAGTGAGCATGAAGGGGCAGTGAAGACTCTGCAGGAGTGGTTGTTAGAAGACTGGCCAAGGCAAATCATTCTCAGATAATCAGCACTGCTGGAAACCAGTTATCATCTTCCAGGCATCAAGCACCGCACTCCTGATATGCAAAAGTGATACTGTGTGCTACTGAAAACCCACACAGGAAGTGTCTCAGTCATGGTGAAACAAGCCAATGTCAAACAGGGAACTGTCTCTGGGAACATCTAGTCCAACACCTTTGCTTTAGTGGGTGAAGAATAAGGATAATCAGTACGATAAAAAGATAGAAGTGGAACTCTCTAAGTGTGGGGACATACTGCTCGCTTTTTCCCCCCCATGTTTCTTCATTCAGGATTTTTAAAAATTTATTTTATTAGATATTTTCTTTATTTACATTTCAAATGCTAGTCTGAAAGTTCCCTATACCCTCCCCCCACCCTGCTCCCCTACCTACCCACTCCCACTTCTTGGCCCTGGTGTTTCCCTGTACTGTTCACTTTTTGATAGTCCTCTCTCTCTCTGAGATTCCAACCTTGACATGACCAAAGTGAACAGGGACAGCAAAGGAAGGGAAAGGAAGAGGACGAAAAGGATATGAACCATTCAGATTAACAGACTCCTTTGAGAAGCTCTGGGGTGTCCCCACTATCTATCCTCACAACACACATGGAGCCTAAAAGAGATGTAGGAAGGAAGGGAGATGATATATTGTAAATTATGTAAGAGACAGAATACATACCAGAGGGAAGACAAAGAAACAAGGAATGGGCTTCACTCTGATAATTAGAACATATAAAGGACAGCTACTAAGAGGCAGAAATAAAGACAAAAGAGGCCAGAAGGAAGTGAATATCAGGACTTCCGAGAAAAGCTACTTAATTGAATTCACACAGCAGGGTTGAAGGAACTTTTGAAGTAAGGCGTAATGGAATCTTCTAAAGAGATGGAATGCAGAAAGCCTACATTAAGGGTTCCTCTGAAGTGAGATGAGATGAGTCCCCTATCCAACAGTGACTGAAACAACCAAAAGAGCCACTCAGACTTGTTCATGCGATGACTTGACAAACAATGTTGAAATGGAACAGTGGTCACTGTCGGAACAACTCACCTGCAAAGCCATTTCTCTTCATGCAAGGTTTCATTTTCCATAGGTTCAGTTACCTATGGTTAGCCACATTATAAAAATATATTAAATGGAAAATTCTAGAAATTAAGACTTTACACTATCCTTTGTAGTGTGATGAAAAGTCATGCTGTCCCATGCCGTCCTACCCAGAATGTGAGTCACCTCTTTGGTCCCGCAAATCCACATTATCCACGTTAGTCATTTGGTTGTTCTCTTAGTTATCAAGCTGTGCTTGTTGTCTTAGTTATCAAGTTGACTGTGGTGGTATCCCTATGCTTGAATTCATTAGATTGTCACATTAAAACAACCTAGTGTTGTATCTTGTAGTCAACATCATACCTTACCCCTTGTCACATAGGCATTGTTTCTCATATCATCTCTAGAACAGAGGTGAGTACACATAAGATATTGTAAGAGAGACAGAGAAGCCACGCTCACATTATGTTCATGATAGCAAACGATTATATTTTTGTATTGATGATCATGGTTAATCTCTTAGGTTATCAGACATGTCATCAGTTATCATAATTACCATAGGGATGTGTACATATATTATTATACATTAATGTGTGTGCATATAAAAGAATATACCATATATGGGGTCCAGAATTCTCACTGGTTTTAGACATTCACATGGGTCTTAGAGACCATCTTGTGCAGAAAATGGAGACTAGTTCACTCCCTGAAACTTCTACTCTTACTCATTTGAGCAATGCAATGACAAATTGCAAATTTTCAAAAATTTTGATTCTGTGGGAAAACACTTAAGGACATGGAGTCATACACACTGTGTAAAATATTTCTTCAAATTTACACTTAAAACTTCCTAAGATTTTGATGGTGTTGAATAACTAGACTTTCAAGCATATGACTCTTGACAAAACAATAGTAAACTGTGGGGGTTTATTGATAAATTGATTGGCCTAATCAAAAATATTAACCTAAGTGTTGGAGAGATGACTTTAGCAGTTCAGAGTAACTGTTGATCTAGCAGAGGACCCAGGATCGGTTCTCAGCACCCACATGGTTGTTCACAATCATGTATAACTCCAGTTCCAAAGCACCCAATGCCTTCTTCAGACCTCTGTGGGCACCGGTGGCTCACATATAGTACACATACATACATTCATACCTATATACAGGCAAAACATTCACACATACAAAATAAATGAATCTAAAGCAAAAGCTAACTTGAAATTTTAAAATGAAATTATTCAGATAAGTGGTTAAATCAAGAAATAAAGAGAAAACAAAACCACTCACAAGTAAAGAATCTCTAAAAGCCTCTACTTTTGATGGCCTACTACACAGAGGAAGCTTGACAGAACAGACTAACTCAAGTTTTTATGAGAACAAGACTTTAAATAGAGTTACAAAAGCCTTGTTTACCGAGGGGAAAATCTCCTAGAATTGGCTGGTGTCCAGCACAATAGATTAAGACTTGAGCTGTGACACAAAATTCCATCAGCTACACAGAATCAACCATATAAGTGAAGTTCTGGAAGGCAAAGAAAGAATACAAGAAATGGCAGGAGCTTTTGGTGTTGGGTGTCTAGTTGTCTTCGTTTTAATAATCTCATTTTAAATTTATTTCCCAAGTTTATTTGAAAAACATCATCTACCCTCAATGGTGCTGGTTTGGATTCAAAATACATGGCTCTCCTGATGGAAGATAAAGCTTGACTGTAAAATCCAATCATCTTTACAGGGCTATGCTATTATAGTTTTATGTGTTACTAACACTTCTACAAAGATGTCAAAGGAACCAATAATATATTTTAAAATGTTCAACACCTTTACCCTCATGGAAATGCAAATTAAAATTACACTGAGCTATTAGGTAAGCTGTTATCTAAAAAAATTGAAATAGCAAATGTTGGTAAGGATGTAGAGAAAAGGACCCCTTACACACCGTTGGAGGCAAGTAAGTTAGTACAACAAATACAGAGAAAAGTATAGAAGTGCCTTTTCAAACTAAAGCTGCTACTATTATTATACCACATCCAAGCATTTATCTAAAGGAAATGAAATCAGCACATAGCATAGAGCATATTAATATGTCTGCAAATACATGTTTACTGAAGCACTATTTATAGCTGCTAAGATAGAGATAAAACCTCGGGGGCTATCACCATATTAATAAGTAAAGAAAACACAGTACACAGAGAGAGGTTGGAAGGAGGGAGGGAAGAGACAGAGAGGGGGGAGAGGGAGAAAAGGAGGAAGAGGAAGAGGATTGTTCATAGGAAAATGGATCTGTACACCATCATGTTAAACAACGTTATCCAGACACCAAAGTGTCACACACTTCCCTTCTAAGTGAAAAACATTCCAAAAATTTACTGAAAATTAAAAAGTAAGCATTAGAGAAAGGGACTGAAGGACAAGAAAACAAGGAGGGCGGGATGTGGTAGAGCCAGCAGTAGACAATGAGCACGCTATGCCTACCTGTATGGACATGTCACAACTAACAAGCATAAGCGTTCGCTTTTAAAGTACTATGCTCAAATCTGATCCCTAGAGGTTTGTTTAAAACAGACTAACAAGCTAACCGAGACTTAGTGAACAACCTCAACTTACAGAAGAATCTTTTTAAGAACTCAGAGAAGATGCGTGTGTAGTGTGGTATCAATTTTATCCTTCAATAGGTGTTTCCTGAAGAAATGGTGATTCGGCTCCATCTTTCAGATTGCAGTAGAAAGGTGAGTCATAACTGGACAGGATTTCTTGAAAGGTGGCCTTTGATGATTCACAAGCTACCTTGCACTAAGGCTCGAGCTGTTGTCCCTTATTGGGTTGTACCAGAGGGTGAACTTCTGACAAGCTTGGAAAGCACAGAGGGACTTTTCACCTTCCTAGGATTGTGGGTTCTTGTGCTCTCCAGCTTGGGTCTATGTTTGAGTCCTCATCAGTGAGGTACTTCTTTCAGCTCTCTGTGACTCAGTACAGGCATATGGCTGCTATCCACCTG
Organism: Mus musculus; assembly: GCF_000001635.26. Classification (NCBI taxonomy): domain Eukaryota; kingdom Metazoa; phylum Chordata; class Mammalia; order Rodentia; family Muridae; genus Mus; species Mus musculus. The sequence goes on from NC_000076.6 coordinate 17,299,355, forward strand.
AGTTATAGATACAGCATAAAAACCACCAACTACTTGTAATTTTCTTACTAAGTGATCATTTATTAATCACTCACGGCAGACCATCTCACTTCTTGTACTATATTTAATCTTCATAATATGAGAAAAAAAAATCCCTGCTAGCCCTTCCAGCAGAGGCAGAAAGATGAGGTGACGTCAGCTTTTGATGTGTCCAAAGGTACTCTGTTCAAAATTGGGAAAAATGAGAATTTGATAAATCATTTACAAAAGCAATTTATTGAAGCTGACTTTTATTTTGTGCACCTCACACCCAGCAGTGCCCTCCCAAGAGAGCCACGTTGTTTTCCTCTCCCTGAGCTTCCTTTAAAGTCAGTGCAGGGTTGCTCTTTGCGGTAGAAAATTAAACAGGAGACGACTCTGGAGGAATGTGTGCCTGAGTGCCTTTCTCTCCCCCACTGTGCCTGTGACCTCTTGTGTGATTTGACTCCCTTCTGGCTCATGAAGCTAAAATTAAACCAGTGGAAAAAAGTGTTTACCTCAAAGTCCGTGTTGCCTTCATGGAACACAACCTAGCTTAAAGGTCATTAGATTAATGAGGGAGTGGCGATGGCGGTCTTTATCTGGGCAGCAAGGAGGTGGGGCTGGCAGTGGCTTTCAGGAGACAAGAGAAAGAGGATTTTGTGGGTACTGTGGACGGGGCAACAGGAGCGAGATGAGAGAAAAGTGAGCAGAAAGTGGATAGAGCTACAAGAGGGTTGGGGGGCCACGGGCAGCCCATGGACAGTTCAGGAACCAGATTAAGATATTGTTTGACTTAGAATACCTGTAAAATAAGAAATAACATAACCTCTCCGCATATGGAGCATCAGTTGTGACCTACAGGGCAAGTTCTGTTTACAAGCATTGCTTTATTTAATTTTAGTGATATCTGTGGAAATGGGCAAAACTGTCTCCTGGTTTACCTGTGAGAAAACTAGGCCCCATAATTACAAGTCACTGACCAATGGCTGTAAGCACCATGTGATCATTGCATTTCTTGAGCTCCACAACTACAGATTCTCCTTCCTTGAAGAACATTTTGTCTGCCTGATAGAAAACTGCACTTAGAAAGAAGAGCTTTATGCAGGGAGAAATTCTAGCCCTGATCATTTGCAGAGGACCCAGTCCCATCTCTACAATTGTACATTTTTTCCAGCTTGTGTTTCTGTTTCCTCTGTTTGATCACATTGAAAGGATAATTCCATTTGGTGATTTCAGATTTAAACTATAAGTGCTCTCTAACAAGAGACATTTTAAATAGTGATAGAGGCTGAGCTTCTACTCAGGCTTTTGACCCCTCGTTTCCCAGTGATCTATATCCAGGTTGACAAACCTGTCTTTACTGGTTTTGATTTTCACTATTGAACAGGTCATCTGAAGTATTCCTCACCAGGGATCAATGAAAGACATACTTTCCTTGTGGAGATCAGCTTTACAGAGGAAAAAGACAGTTGGATTGCTTTTATAACCAAAAAGTAATTTATCTGCCAGTACAGTGAGTCACTGAAGTAAGCCATTTGATTTGCAGCAATAGCCTTTGAGATTTTCGTGCATTCCTAAAGGATCCTGCAAATATCAACATACACAGCAGTGCACATAGGATAAACCTGATGGTAATAGTTATATGTTCAACAAAGAAGCACTGGCTTGCATGTGACTGAAGAACTGCTGTAAAGATATTGGAAGAGTTCATTTCCTTCCAAAATGAAATATATTGAGTCAAATTAAGCCATTTTGGTACATGAGATTTTTTTTTCTGAGTTTGTAATGTCGTGAATAGTGCCTTCTCTTAGTCTTCGTACGAAATAATGCTGGAATGAGTATAATTTCCCAAGCCAGCTTCTATGTTAGAACTGGAGCATGGGAAGTATTAATTTGCTTTATGTGAGCTTTCAGGGGACTCTGGGGATAGGGATGAGAGATGGAGTTTTATCTTGCCTTAATCCTTTAATGACCTCACCACGTGCATGAATATGTTACAAGCAAACACAAAAACGCCCCTTCTTATACTGTATTGATTGAGAGATTACACAGGAAATGTGAATCATCCACTGCAATATATTCACCCCTTCTGTAAGATGAGCTCAGGGCCGCACTGTTTCTTCTGGTCCCTCAGTCTCCTGTGCTTCAAATGTGACCATCAGAAGAACAGTCCTCATGAACAGATCATGAGGGCAAGTACTGTCTATGATGTCTACCTCAAAATGTTTAAAAATTGGGTTTGAGCCTTTTCTCCCATTTTTCTGCCTGCATGGACCTCCCTTCCTTCTTTGAGCCGTAGAATTTTAAATTATTTTCTTATAGCAATGTAACCTTTACCCTAATTAGAAGGATATGCACCAGGGTAGATAAAGGCAAGAGCTGAGAGGGCCATCAGTAGCTACACTTTCATAACCAAAATTCAAAGAGAATTCAGAGCTGCTACAGTTTGCATATCTTTTATCAAAAGGGATTATTACCAAAAGTGCTTGGGATTTTTGTTTTTTTCCAACTTATAAATATTTGCATATATATAAAACAATAGAGTCCAGAGATGACACCCACATCTAACTACAATGTTTACTTATGTTTCATGTACATCTTGGACACACAGTCTGAAGGAAAATTTTATAAAGTGTTTAATGTGCTTGTGTTTTAACAGTGACTGATCATAAGAGGTCAGGCATGGAATTTTCCACTTGTGATATTATGGTGTTGCTCAAAACATTTTAGTTTTTGAAGCAATCTGAATTTTTAATTTAGAAATTAGGAATGATAGGGATGGAATGATAGATAGGTAGACAGATGATTGATAGATAATAGACATGAATGATAGGTGTTTGATAGATAATAGACATAGAAATAGATATAGAATAGATAGATGATAAATAGATGATACATAGATAGATAGATAGATAGATAGATAGATAGATAGATAGATAGATAGATAGAGATGGATAGATAGATGATAGAGATGAACATAGAGATGAACATAGATGATGATGATGATGATGAAGATAGATAGATAGATAGATAGATAGATAGATAGATAGATAGATAGATAGATAGATAGATGTAGATCATCACCTTGCTTCTTTGTCTGTGAGAACTATTTCCACTTAGAAACACACTCCTATGATTTGTTCTATCCTTCACTCCTGGGCGTGTGGTTGTCACCTATCTCTAGACTGCATGCTGAAAAACATGAGGCACTAGAAATAGCAACATGACCTAATCTTCAGTGGAGACATTAGCTAAATTGAAGGCAATGGCACAGAACATTATTTCATAATGAGTTCTTTAAAAAAAAAATAAGAATATGCCAAATGTCTTTAAGCAGAATCAAAAGAATGTCTTGAAGTTATAAAACCACTGGGATTCTATGGATTATATGCAAAGCTTGAAAAATCACTAGTGATGATTTAGATTGCATCTGACAAGTTAAGTCACCAAATAGTTTTCTGTTATCTGTTAGGCATTATATGTATTTGGTGTTACATGGTTGGACATAAGGTTGATTTCATCTTAGGGCATTTTCTGTATTGATTACAATTTATCTACACAGATTCCCAGTGTCCATCACTACTTCCTAACACTGATGTCAAACTCCAATCTACATTGCCTTCCTCTGTTTTCTCATAAGATGTCTTTTATCACCTTTTAACATAGCATATACTGTATCAGTGGATGTGTTATTTCATGGCCACCTCACCTCCATCATTAGAACACACTCTCCAGAAGGACATACTTCTTATTGTTCTCAAGGGGAATACTAATGACCTGGAATATAGTAGGAAGTCTATATGAGTAAATAAATATTTATAAAATATGAGTCAGGACTTCTGAGGAGGAATACAACTAATAGAAGAGATATAATTATATAAGACTTATTAGATTGATTTACATGAGTCTGAAGGCTAAAGAACTGGGGAGTCCAGTAGATGTTCAGTCAATGTGGTTTAAAGGCTCTGAACAAGAGAGGTTGCAGATACAGTGTCTATGTGAGGCATGGAGAGTTGTTGGTGAAAGTCTAAATTTAAAAGCTGAAAAAATAATTGCAGTCTGATGTTCATGGACATTGGCAGCAGGGGGGAAACAGTCGCTGATTTTACTGTTTATAGTGTATCTGCTTGAGCTTTATTCTTTCTTCCCCAAACTATATTAGATGCAACTTATATGCATCTATAAATATGCCTCTTAACTTACATTGTAGTAGAGAGGGTTCCCTCTCCTCTACTGCTTCTATCATGGCTGGATGGTAGATATGTTAGAAAATGACATCTGTTAGTGTCTCTAATGGTTATCTTACATTTTAGTGAATCAATCACAAAAGTGCTGAGCCAACTTTTGGCCAACTTTCAAAAGTGGGTAAATTTGAGCCCTCCAGAAGAAACCTAATTTTTCCTCATATTAGTGGAAAAACACATAAATAATGAATCAAGGAATGAATTTTATTTCTGTAATCCACTGAAACTTGGTAGATACTTTTATGTCTTCTAAGGGACCAGAGAGAGGAGGAAGCTAACTGTACCAGTTTCTGGCACCATGAGAAAGGTGGGCTGAAATTTTACCATTATGGGTGAGCTACCTACTTGGGGAAAAGACCCCCATTTCACTGCCTGCAGGTGAGAGGCCTGGCAGTTAATGCTCGCCTTCAGGAACTAGCAAGATGTGGGTGCCCACATAATCCTTCCTATCTCCTTCTAGAGACTTCAGTGATCAGACAGACAGTAGCAGGGACTTTATGTGAAGTTGTTATGATAGAAGATCAAAGAAGAAAGGTGATCTATGTAAGACTAGGATCCAAAAAAAAAAAAAGAAATTTCATTTTGATTTCTAGATATCAAGGAATAATATATACACTAAAGCCTATTAGTGATTGTCAGTGAGTATATAGCACACATGCAGGTCAAAATTGTTTCCACTTTTTAGCTAATAGCAAATGTTAAATTTACTTTGTCTTTCCTTGTATGGCTTCCTGTCCACATCTCCACTATACAAACTTTCATTATGACTGTACCAGACATATAAAATTGGTCACATTGCCATCGTATTCTAGAGGTAGGATTTTCATTTCTATGTGAAAGGGAACATATTCTGCATTGTAAAGGAAGCTTGTTTTAATTTTTCAAAAATAAATTCAAGTAAACTCTGTTATATAGAACAAAACACATCCAAAATATGATCTGGAAGTAGGGTACAGAACTTCAAAAAGGTCATGTGAGAAACGTTTTGCGTCTGTGAGCATTCATGTGAGTAAGAAAGAGCTGCCTGAAGAAGGAGCGGGGCATCTCTTGAGAGTTTTGTTCTAGCAACTCCATGTGGGGGCACCGCAGGAGGAATTAGGTCAGGGAGACAACACTATGATGTGAGAAATGAATTTCATCTCACTTGCACTACACTAATGTCTGACACCAGTTTGAAAATAATTTCCGCTTTGTTAATTAGTTTTATTAGCTATAAGCATTAGCAAAAAAAAAAAAAAATTGTTTTCTCTACATCCAATGGTTTAAGATAATGTTAAAATCTATCTTCTTTCATGTTGTAATTACCATTTACTATCTCCAAAATTTCAGAAGTCTCTTTTGTACCCTCTACCTTGGCTTTGCAGCATATAAAAGTAATGAAGGAAACAGAGTTGAGTGATAAAGATGTATGCTGATAAAGATTACCAAAGGAAGAAACAGACTAGAGGAAGAGATTGGTGAGACTTCCCAGGTCTCTAATCTCAGGTTCTGTGCCAACATAGCCACCTGGCTGTGGGTATGCGAAGTCATGAACACATCTAGCCAGTAACCGGGTTTGTCTCTGGGTTTTCAATGTTCATCTAGTACATCTAACGTGAAAACAAACATGTCATCTAGAATTGACACAGAGCTCTAGTGTGTAATCACCAACACCCTGAACCAATCAATATACAGGAGCTGAGCTGATCCAGAGGCTCATCCTCACAATGAGACCCGAATGAGTCACACAACAGCCTGGCAGTGGAGACAGTGACTCCTGTACTAGGCCCAGATTTGGGGTGTCATTTAAAGAGTTGTTCTGGCAGCTTAGCCTGTATCTTGTAACTCCAGGATTACCAGTGATTCTACACACAATACTTCTACTCTAATTAGATGCATAGGATTTTGTGTCCTACTGTTTGCAGGTAAGAATGTTGACAAATATACCATGCTTACATGAACTTTTTGTGTGAGACAACACGCCACTTGCTTCAACCTGCGCCATGGAGCTCTGGGGAGGAAATAACAGTGAACATGATTTCTATAGGAACACAAAGAACAGAAGCTATTTCAGATTCGCAAGTGATTTACAAAAACAGAACAAAACAACAAAACAAAAACAAAGGCACCAAAGAGAGACAGCAGAATCCTTTCTCAACACAGGAATGTTAGAACAAGTTCTGTGTCAGGCTTGCCGTCCTCCATTAATTTTCCATAGCAACATAATTCATGCTTTTAAGTGATTATAAAATTATGACCTCTTCTAAGCCATTCCTACCCCACATACCCTTCCCTATATTTTTTCATCTAACTAATTTTATTAGTTATATAATTTAGACAATTTCAACACATACAGTTTTCATATTTAATTTTATAAGTATCATGCCCAACTTCTCTTCTTGCAACAACTCCACTGTCTCAACTTATAAATTCATATTTTCGTTGGCAGAAGTCTTTCCTCTGGTAGTTTTGATAAGAATGTTATGGAAACAATATTCCTTGATTTTTTTTATATGTTTAAAAATATTTTTCCTTGGCTTTTATTACTTCACAGTGGTGTAGCTGGATGAGAAAGACTATGATGTTCTTTTCTGTGAGAACATTGTAGAAGCTGTTTCAAAGTTGCTAGCATTGGACAAAGTTCTGGAGAAGTCTGAGGCCAAACTTATTGTTTTTTCTTCTTGAATATCAAATTCTCTATGTGTTTTTTCTCTGCCTGGAGGAGCACAGAAGTGTTCTGATATGTTTATATTCAATAATTTTCTTAGAGACTACTTTCAGAATAGTCAATCAGGGTTAGCTCCTCTGGGAGATATGTTACTCTGGAAGATGATATGTTACTCTGGGAGATGTGTTACTCTGGGAGATAAGTTACTCTGGGAGATATGTTACTCTTAATTAACTATTAGATGATCTTCCATTATTACAGAAATATTTCATTTGTAGGAATTGATGAAATATTTAGCTATTACACCAGTGTTACATCTGCTGATGTTTTACGGTTTTTTTCTTAGTTCTCATTATCCTTTAAACATATATAATACTTTGTTGTTCATTGTCTATCCTTTTATCTACTTCTAAAAATGCTTTTCTCTAATTTTATTTTTCTTTATTTTTCATGTTAGTGGTAGTTGAAGGTGTTTATAATTTAATGTTTATTTTTGTTTCTTTAATTAATTTTTTTATTCACTTTGCATTCTGATTACTGGCCCCCTCATCCTCATCCTACCTTCAGACAGTCCCTTCCCCCAGCTGTTTTCCCCTTTTCCTCTGAGAATCAGAAGCCCTCCCGCTGTGTACCAAACCACCCTTTTACATCAAGTCACTGCAGGACTAGGTGTATTCTCTCCAGTGAAGCCAGACAAAGGAGATCAGTTAAGGGACAGGGATCCACAGGAAGGCAACAGATTTAGGGACAGGCCCACTCTAGTTTGGAGGATCTGTATGAAGATTGAGTTTCACAGCTGCTGTATATGTGCAGGGGGCATAGACCTATTAATTTTCATTTTAAGCTATATAATATATAAATAATCTTCTACTTTAGACAGCAAAAATCCATACCTTAAACCCTTATATAAATACTTTCTCAAATACAAATGCTTTTGGTATGTTTCTAGTATAAGAGCAATGGATGTGCAACACCTTTTCATTTTATAACAAAGAGATTCCACCCTGTACACAATATTCTTCATTTACATTTTCTGATACGTTTTAAATGTCTTAGAGATCTTCCTCCATTAATATATAATTTCTCTTTCTCTCCCTCCTTGGTCCCTCTCTTCTTACTTTTCTGTTCACAGTTATATGTCATTAATATGAATTTTAATTTATTCAGTCTCATAAGCAAATATTAATTTGTTTTTACAAGCTACTGTACAAAATATGTAACTTCTTAATCATATGGACACATGTATTTGTTCAATAAATTATTAATATAATTGCATTAAATAATATATTATATATATATATATAGTTGCTAGCATTGGACTATTTCTAGAGAAGTCTGAAACTAAACTTATTGATTTTCTTCTTGAATATTAAACTCTCTGTATGTTATTTTTGCCTGTCTGGAGAAGCACAGAAGTGTTCTGATATGGTTATATTCAATAACTTTTCTCAGGAACTATGTATTATAATAGATTTGTATTAGTAACTGCCAGGTTGTGAACAATAAAAACTATCTACCAGCAACATAACAGTTTCCTTACATCAGTACTAATGCCATGGGTTCACAAAAGCATAGTCAACAAAACTTTTAAAAACATATGGTAGAATTTTATACCATGACCAAATAACATTTATCCCAAGAATACAAGATTGTATAAATATTAAAAATAATCAAATATATACTACTTAATAAGCCATATTATAAGGACAAAAACAAATGATTAATAAGATGGCAATAATGCTCAGTGTGAATTTAACATGATTCTATCAAAATAGAACAATCTTTTTTGTACACATCGATAAGCTAACCCAAAATTTGCATAGACATGCTAGAAACCTAAACTAGCCAAGCCAAATATGGGAAATAAAACTAAAAATTACAAGATCCATACTTTCTGATCTCAAGATTTTCCTCAATATTTAACAAAATCAAGTCAGGGTAACAGACATAAAACAGAATAGAATTGAGACTCAGAAAAAAATTAAAAAGCTCTATGCTTATAGTCAGCCAATCTCTAACAAGGGTGCTGAAATTATTCCAAGTAAGAAAAGCTAACCTTTCAACAAATTGTGCCCAAGAATAACAGATATACATGTATGTGGTCCCCTGAACACCCATATACAAATATAACCTCAGAACAGATCAAAGGTTTAAATGTGCATAACCAAAGTGCATGGTTAAAAGTATATAACTAATAGAAAAGAACACTGCCATAAACCTTTGTGATCAAGATTACACATTTTTTTGATAAGACATCAAAAGCATGGGGAAGTAAGGAAAACTTTGATAAATTGGACTTTATGAAAATTAAAAACTTCTATGCTTCAAAGGGAAGCCAAAAGATTATACACAAAATGCAAAAAAATTACAAACATATATGTGATAACTAAATATTAGCTGAAGACATATACAGAACATGTACATCTTACAGTAAAAAGCAATGCAGTTTTGGAATGAACAAGAGATTTAGATAGGCATCTTTCCAAGATATGTAAACGAATATCCAATACACACATGAGATTAAAGAAATCAAAGTCAAGGTGAACAACTGCCTTAGAAGACGATATCTCAAGGAGGAAGGCAAGACACAGAAAACATAAAAGAGAGGCAATCTCCCCCTTTTATACAAACTCACTTTGATTTGAAAAGATGACCATTGTATGATCGCATTATGACAGCCCAGTGAATTCTCTAAGGACCCATCTTGTATTCTCACAATGGCAACCAAACTCACGCTATGAAGAATTTAGGAGAGGACATAATATTCAGTCTATAGCAAGGATCCTCAAAGATCCCAGGTAAAGCTTTGTGGACTATCACTCTGAGCTCTTATTTATTTTATGATTTTCTTCATCCAATTCTACACATTTCAATCTCAAATTTCAAGAAATCTATGTGTATCTCATTTGTATTTTTGTTATTTCCTTAGTCACAACATAAAAGCAGAGGAAGTATCTTCCTGGAGTGGCATTCTCATTATGAATCAATGTTTTAGCAGAAGATATTTTGTCATTTAAGCAGTCCTAGGTAAAAAATAACTCAGTATTACAAGAACATGTATTACCCTGAAGAAACCCCCACCCCCTTAGTGGAAAAGGCATCCTTTTACATTGCTTGGCATAATTCCATAGTAGCTCCCAAGATAATATTCCATATTGTCTGATAAGCCCACCTTACATGAAATATTTGGGAAAAATAACTTGATTTTCAGTGTGTTATTAATTATTAAATAGCCTCCAATCTCCTGGTATCTTTCTCCCTCACCAGGAATATTATCATATGTCACTGTGGTTTCTGGAAAACAAAAATCCTCACTGGGCCTGATGCTGGTGACACGTGCCTTTAATTACAACACTAAGAAGACAGAGACAAGTAGATCTCTATGAGTTAGAAGCCAGTCTGGTCTACAGTGTGAATTACAGGACCAAGATGACTACACAGAGAAACTCTGACTTGAAAGAAAAAAGATCTCCCTCTCCCTCTCCCTCTCCCTCTCCCTCTCCCTCTCCCTCTCCCTCTCCCTCTCCCTCTCCCTCTCCCTCTCCCTCTCCCTCTCCCTCTCCCTCTCCTTCTCCCTTTACTGCACTGTATGTTGGTTGCTCTCTGCTTAGCACTTCACTTGTGGACATTTTTTTCTTCAAATGTGTGTGTGTGTGTGTGTGTGTGTGTGTGTGTGTGTGTGTGTGTTTGTTTGTGTGTGTTAGTCAGAGTTTCTATTCCTGGACAAAACATCATGACCAAGAAGCAAGTTGGGGAGGAAAGGGTTTATTCAGCTTACATTTCCACATTGCTGTTCATCACCAAAGGATGTCAGGACTGGAACTCAAGCAGGGCAGGAAGCAGGAGCTGATGCAGAGGCCATGGAGGGATGTTCTTTACTGGCTTTCTTCCCCTGGCTTGCTCAGCCTGCTCTCTTATAGAACCCAGGGATACCAGCCCAGAGATGGTCCCACCCACAAAGGAACCTCCCCTGTTGATCACTAATTGTCCATGAGATCCTTACAGCTGGATCTCATGGACGCACTTCCCCAACTGAAGCTCCTTTCTCTGTGATAACTCCAGGCTGTGTCAAGTTGACACAGAAAACTAGACAGTACAGTGTGTGTGCGTGTGCATGTGTGTGTGTCTGTGTGTCTTTGTGTGTGTGAAAGAGAGAGAGGGAGAGAGGGAGAGGGAGAGAGAGAGAGAGAGAGAGAGAGAGAGAGAGAGAGAGAGAGAGAGAGAATGAACATCCACGTAAGCTATTCTGTTTTGCCAGTGTCAGAATACTCCCATGAGACAAGGAGCCATTCACTGAACTTGCAGCTAGATTGGCAGGCAATAAAACTCAGACATATTCCTTTCTCTGCACCCCCCCCAACCAGGTCCAGGATCCTAGGCACACATGGCTATACCTAGCTTTCTCCATGCATCCTGGGGATTTATACACAGCAAGCTCCCTTACCCACTGAGCTAGTCTCCCCTGTATCACTTTTTTTCTCCTCTTCTTCCTTTTCCTCCTCTTCCTCCTCTTCTTCCTCTTCCTACTCTTCCTCTTTTTTTCCTGCTTTGCCCCCCCACACACTTCTTCCTCCTCTTCTCCCTCTACCTTTTTCTTCTTTAACTCTATCTCAAACTACCTTCTGTGTCTACATTATCTTACACACCCTCCACTCTAATGTTTGTAAACTAGTTCACTTCTATTTACCACCCAATCCTCCACATTGCCCAGAAACACAGTTGAAAAAAATGAACAAGGTTATCTCTTGTCTCCAGTCTCATTTTATACATTGTCCTTCTTCCCAAATACCCAGATAAAGTGCATTTGATCAAAATACTGCCCACACCTTGAAGACAACCCTTTAAACTCTAGTAAGAAAAGAGAGGATGGCATATGTGGTCATGCTGCCATGACCACTGATAGGTAATATGGGCTCACAACTAGGATAGCATCTCCCACTCTCTGTAAAAACGCACTGAATGTCTGTAGAATAACTAAATGATTGAAGGGTTTCCAGCCTCAAAATCAGCTAACTTTCAAAGAAAGTTGAATAGTTATTTGGCTTCTCTTCTCCGCTTCCCCCTACATCAATCATATAAACTGCTTCAAAAATGCCAATTTTCTAGTGATTAATTTATAACAAATCATGCTGCCCTGCTCACTCAGCATCTTCCCTCATCTGGAGGGCTGCCTGGCCCCAGGAACACTCAGGTTAGATGCTGACCCACCTATGCCCTGCCTGCTAGGTCCTGCTGGGGCATAGCCAGCAAAGGAGAGCTGTTGTCTATCCCCTAAGCTCTATCATCAGGCCCACCACTCTACCTCCCTTCCCGGGGAGACCTATGGGACCCCAGGAACAGTCAGTTTCTCCTGGGGCACTGCCAGCAGAGGTGAGCAGCTTGCTGTTCCCTGAGCTCCATTGTCAGACTCAAGGTTCTGCGTGCCTCCCTAAGGAATCCTGTTGGCACCAGGAACATGCAGCCTCCACCAGGGACAACCGTGTGTCTAAAGGCCAACTTAAGAACCTATTCTTTAAGAGCCAGGACAATATGGTGCCCTCAAAGAACAGCTATCCTATTACAGCAAGCCCTAAATATCCTAACAAAGCCAAAGCACAAGAAGATAACTTTAATTCTAACTTATAATGATAGTGATCTTTTTTAAAATACAGCAAAATACAATCAATCAGGAGAAGCAAATGGATAAAACTGTCAAGACCTGAAAATGGAAATAGAAGCAATAAAGAAAACACAAACTGATGGAATCCTGGAGAAAGAAAACCTAGGAAAGAAAAGAAACTATAGACACAATCATTACCAAAGGAATACAAGATACAGAAAGGAGAATATCAGGTACAGAAGATATGATGGAAGAAATCGATATTGTAGTCAAAGAAAATGTTGACTCTAAAATGTTCTTGACACAAAGCATCCAGGAAATTTGAAAAGACCAAAACTAAGAAGAATAGGAATAGGAGAAGATTCCCAGCTGCAAAGCCATGAAAATATTTTCAACAAAACCATAGAAGTAAACTTCCCCAACCGAAAGAGAGAGAGAGAGAGAGAGAGAGAGAGAGAGAGAGAGAGAGAGAGAGAAGGATTCCTATAAACATACATAGGGTCATACAGAAAACTAAACAGATTGGACCAGAAAAGAAAATCCTCCTGCCACACATTAATCAAAATACTAAATGTACAGAACAAAGGAATAATATTTTAAAACTGCAAGGAGAAAGGCCAAGTAACGTATAAAGGCATGTCTATCAAAATTACACCCAACTACTAACCAGAAGATCTAAAAGTCAAGAAAAACTGGGCAGGTATCTTACCGAATCCAAGAGACCACAGATGTCAGTCCTGACTGGATCTGTATGAAAGATTGAATGAGACAAGATGACCTGGAATCCATGACACTAGGAGCTCAAGCAGGTCAGTTCAGCATGCATGAGGATGAATCTCACCAAAGCTGTACACTGTGCAATATAAAAATCTCAAAACAGAATTCAAGAACCATCAAGAAATATGTATAGATTGTGTTAGTCTGTGTAGTATGTAGAGACTAGTTAAGAAAGAGTTTCTGCTCCTTGTTTGAGCATGTGAAAGATAGTCTTTTTATGAGCCAATTTTAATAATAACCGATCATATGTCTTCATGTATACCATGTGAAGGATGGCACAAATAATCTTTACCTCTTCTGTTTGATTCTCTTGCATTTTTCAAGTTCTTTAGGGGGTCTCCCTTTGTCATATCTGATCCATATAACTCTAGAAGGAGTCCAGGGCTTAATCACCTTTTCTATAGACACAAACATAAAACCTTTCTCCCAAACTAGTGTGTCCTTAAGCCAGTAACCAGAAAGACTTTGAGATTGACCTCTCTCCCAAAAGAATAGTGAAATCACCATAAAACTCAAAATCACACCCATATTGATAATTAAACAATTCAAAACAAATGAAGCAAATTAAACAGGTACTGTTTGAGCTTATTCTTAGACATTTTCTAATCTGGCAAGCCAGGATATTTAACCCAAAATTCCCAAGGAGCCCACGTTCAGAGAATGAATTATCCTGCAAGACTTTAAAACTCTACTAAAACATTTGTTTTATACAATCTCCCTATTATCTTTTCTTGGAGACTGCAGCCTTCCTGCCTACATCAGGAGCCACAGTGCCTCTGGGCCCAAACTCTTGTATTAGTTCTGAGCCTCAAGAAGATTTCTCCACATGGATCACACAGAATCTATATACTCTTCTGTCTTTAAAAACAATTAAACCAAACTTAGAATTCTATCTTATTTTTTCCTGCATGTAGAAAGCAGGGATCTTTTACTTTTGCTCTCTGCATGGAGCCATTATACTGCTTCTTTTCATAGCAGGGGAACTCAGAGCCTGATCTGAGCCTATCCCTGTGTTTCTTTGTTTAAGATTCCCATTCACTGGAGCCATGTGACTCCTCTCTGCTCTCTGAGAAATCCCCTCTCCCTTCCTTCCAGTCCTGTTTCAGTGTGTCTGAATCAATCCTAGAATTCTAAATAATGGACTCTCACCCACATTGGGCGCCATCTGTAGCGTGTAATTTTTAAAAAGTATGCTTTCTCCAGATAGACTTTGGGACCAGCAGTTGCCCTCCTGTCCCTCCTAGCACAATGCCTCCCCCACAAATGCTGGCTTTGCCTCTCCAGAGCTCCAAGATCACTCTCTAGCCAACCAACCACCCCCCACTCCCAATCCCCAACCCCTACACCCCCACTCCCCAGCTACCTCTGCCAGTGTCCACCAGTCTGGCATAGCTCCACCAAACAACCAGTTTGTATGTATGTGGTTTTTTTTTCCTGACAATGCTGCCTGTTCCTCCAGCTGCCCACTTTCTCTTCCAGCACACCTTAACACCAAAAATTGAGACATACCAGACAGCTCTAACACTTTAAAGCCAACCAGATAGCACAAGTGGTGGGTGAAGAATATCCTGTCCCAACTGTCTTGACCTCCACAGGCTTTGAAGGCTACAATCTATCTGTGCCCTGAAAAACCTACACATCTGTAACTTTCCATCCTCTCCATCTCTTCCTATCCTGCCCAGAAAATCCCACCTCCATATCTTCGCCCAGCAATTAGCTTCTGCTGTCTTTATTAGCCAATCAAAACCTAGGGAAATAATTCAGGGAAAAAAAATCAGGGAAACTCCCCCTACAAACTACTATACCCAGAAAAACTTTTAATCAGTGTAGATGAAGAAAACAAGATATTCCATGACAAAACTAAATTTAAACAGTATCTACTCACAAATCCAACACTACAGAAAATAGTAGAAGGGAAAAATCCAGGCCAGGAATACTAACTAGAACCAAGAAAACACAGGAAATAAATGACCCCACAGCAGCAAGACCAAAAGAAGGGGGAGCAAACATACACAGTCTCTCTCTCTCTCTCTCTCTCTCTCTCTCTCTCTCTCTCTCTCTCTCTCTCTCTCTCTCCCTCTCCCCCTCTCTCTCTCTCTCTCTGTGTGTCTCTCCCTCTCTGTCTCTCTTTCTCTGTCTCTCTCTCCTCCCTCCCTTCCTTGTTCCTTTTCTCCCACATCTAACATCAAAATAATACAAATTAACAATCACTAATATTTCTTAACAACAATGTATTCCACTCCCCAATAAAAGGACATAGGCTAACACAATGGATGTGAAAACAGGATCCATCATTTTGCAGCATACAAAAAACACACCTCAAAAACAAAGACAGACATTACTTTAGATGAAAAGGCTGGGAAGGCTTTACAGGCAAATGGATCCAAGAATAAAGCTAGAGTAGCCATTCTATTATCTAATAAAATTGATTTTTACCAAAAGTAACAAAAGAGATAGGGAAGGATACTTCATACTCATCAAAGAAAACAATCCAACAAGATAATGTCTCAATTCTGAACATCTATGCCTCAAATGCAAAGCAACCCATATTTGTAAAAGAAACATTACTAAAGCTTAAATCAAACATTGAACCCCACTTTAATAATGGAAGACTTCAATACTCTACTATCACCAATGTACAGATCATTGAGACAGAAATGAAACAGAAATAATGAAACTAACAGACATGATGAATCAAATGAACTTTACACACACACAAAAAAATACGTTCTTCTCAGCACCTCATGGAACCGTCTCAAAAATTGACTATACACTCTCCCTTGTGACTTACCAGAGCACAATGGATTAAAGCTGGACTTCAACAACAAAAGAAACACCAGAAAGCCTAAAAAACTCATGGAAACCAAACTACTCTCTATTCCATGACCTCTGGGAAAAGAAAGAAATAAAGAAAAAAGTTAAAGACTTTCTAGAATTCAATAAAAATAAAAGTACAACAGACCCAAACTTATGCAACACATAATGAAAGCGGTGCTAGGAGAAAATGTAGCACTAGGTGCTTTTATAAAGAAATGGGAGAGATCTCATGCTAGCTGTTTAAAAGTACACTTGAAAGCTCTAGAGCAAAAAGAAGCAAGCACACCCGAGAGGAATAGATGTCAGGAAATAATCAAATTCAAAGTGAAATCAATCATTTAGTAACAAAGAGAATAATACAGAGTCAACAAAACTAAGAGCTGGTTCCTTGAGAAAATCAACAAGATAGACAAAACCTTAATCAAACTAACTAAAAGGTAGAGAAACAAATACCACATTAACAAAATCAGAAATGAAAGGGAGTCATAACAACAGGTACTGATGAAATCCAAAGAATCATTAGGTCTTCAAAAAACTGTACTCTACAAAAGTAGAAAATCAAAATGAAATGGATAATTTTTTGATAGATTCAACTTACCAAAGATAAATCAAGATCAGGTAAATAGTCTAAGCAGTCTAATAGCCTCTTACGGGGAAAAAAGTCCACGGACAGATGTTTTTGCATATAACTGTTCCAAGATTTCAAAGATGAGCTACTATCAATACTCCTCAAACTATTCCCCAAAATAGAAACTAAAGGAACATTGCCAAAGTCATTCTTTGAGACCACAGGTACTCTGATACCTCAACCAGACAAAGACCTAACAAAGAGAATTTCAGAACAATTTATTTTATTAATATTGATGCAAAAATAGTCAATAAAATACAAGAACATATCAAAAACATCATCCACCATGCTCAAGTACGCTTCATCCAGAAATGCAGGGATATTTCAACAAACAAAAATTTGTCATTGTAATCTACCATTTAAACAAACTGAAAGAAAAAACATGTATGATTATCTGACTCCTGCTGGAAAATTCTTTGACAAACTCCAACACCCCTTCATGTTAAAAGTCTTAGAAAGATCAGGAATATAAAGCCCATACCTAAACACAAAAAAGGCAATATACTGCAAGCCAGTAGCAAACATCAAATTAAACGAAGAGAACTTCAAGCAATCCTACTAAAACAAGGGACAAACTAAGGCTGTCCACTCTCCCTGTATCTTTTCAATATAGTATTTGAAGTTCTAGGTAGAGCAGTAAGACAACCAATAAAGATCAAGGGGATACAGATTGGCAAAGAAAAAGTCAAAGCATCACTATTCACAGATGATATGATAGAATATATTAATGACCCCCAAATATTCTACCAGAGAATTCCTACAGCTGATAAACACCTTCAGCAAAGTAGGCCTGTAGCAAGGTAGTAGTACCTCATGGGAGGGAACATGTCTCAAAAGCCGTTCACTCTAGCATAACCAGGACACAACTGACAGAGCAAGGAAGAGGTGTGACAGTCCCAAGATCAACTTTAAGAGCACATCAGTAACCTAATTTCCTTCTACCTCCTTGGATTCCAGAGCCTCTCAACAGACCTGTCAGCTGAGGACTGTGAGCTTGAAAGAACTCAGTGGGGAAACCCCCACTCAGCTCCCGATTCGGCGTGCACCCAAGAATCGCGAATAGAACACAACACCTTGATGTAACAACAAGAGGTTTTTTAATGGCGGAGCTCCGGGTCGAAACGTATCTCACACAACAGGAGACAGTGGATTCGACCACGAGGCTTGGAAGCTAGGGGGTTTTATAGAAAAGGAGTGGGGCTGGGGGAGGAATTGGCGCGGTTTCACATGATTGGTCCATTTAAACATCAGCAGCCTGTAACATTTAACTTAGGTCAGAGGGGTGGGAGCTAGGGAGGCGATGGGCTTGCCCGGGCATGTCCTGGTCTGTTCTGCTATGTTCTCAGCCCCAGGTTTCAAAGCTCAGAAACAACTCTTGGGGCTATTTAACATACATTACATGAATTACAGTTTTATTTCCTTTCATTCCCCTCTTCTTCTGTTTAGACTAATTCTAATCATAGAATTTTAGAGGTCGGTGTCCCTTAACTCTTCATCTACCTGAACTATAGGTTGATATTGCCTTTGAAGAACCATGAGTTTTACTGTATCAATTTTACTCTGGATGAAAGCCATTCCTCTATTTATTATACAAGGGCCGAAAACTAAAGCTAAGCATATCATAAGGATTGGTCCGGCTACAGCGGAAATTAAAGAAGTTATCCAAGATGGTCGTGATTCAAACCACGACTCAAACCACCCCCATTGAGCATCCCGTTCCCGTTTCCTTCGCTCTAATCTTTCTCTCAGTTTCTGCATAGAGTCTCTAACTATTCCTGTATGATCTGCATAGAAGCAGCACTCTTCTTTAAGGGCAGCACACAGTCCTCCTTCCTTTAGGAACAACAAATCAAGACCTCTCCTGTTCTGTAAAACTACCTCAGACAGGGAGGTCAAAGATTTTTCTAAAGCGTCTATGGACTTCTCTATTGCCGCTAGGTCTTCATTGACAGCATCCCTCAAAGACTGAATTCCCTGTCTTCCTTCTATCAAAGCTGACACTCCCGTCCCCACTCCTACTGCCATACCTATTCCCATGAATGCAGCCAGGGTTAAAGTAATTGGTTCTCTTTTTGACCGCCGGCCCGCATAGCTTTCTTCTAAACTGGATGCAGGGTGATAATATACACGGGGTAACAGCTGGATCATGACACAAAAATCATGAGATGAATTAAAAACAGGGATACACAGGGAGTAAGTCCTGTATTGCAAGCCCACCATCCAACCGGGGAAGGTACAAGATAGTAATCAGCTTCCGTTCTGGACACGGACTGAATTTGTCCGCATAGGTGTTTGTGAGTGGAAGGTGGGGTACCTATACAGAGACCTGGATTCCTCGCGGATACTTCAGTCAGGGTCAGTTTTTGTCCTGTACCCCAAGAGCAGGAAGTATGGCTGCTGGTTCTGTTGAAATCTCCATTGAAGGCGATTCCTTCATAATAAGGCGGACCCGAGGACAGGCATAGCCAGCAGTCCTCAGTAGCGCTTGGATCAGTTCTCCCACGTTTGTTGAACAGGACTGTGGGGGTTGAAGTCTTTTGGGATCGCTCCTACGAAGCAGGCGCAACTTAAAAGGATTAGTAGTCTTCTCCAAAGTCCACTCATCATGGCTGACTCCAGGGGGTGCTCTCTTAACGTGGGATGCGTGGACCCAAGTGGGGATTCCTTCCACTTTGACCGCGGTGGGCGTTGTCAGTAGCACCAAGTAGGGTCCCTTCCACCTCGGTTCTAGGTTTCCCGCTCGGTGTCTCCTCACCAGGACTGCGTCTCCTACTTCAAACTGATGCGGCACCTGTGTGTCACCAGCAACATAGGTTTCTTTTAGCTGTTCCCAGACCTCTTTTCTTACTATTTCGAGAGCTTTTAATCGAGCCAAAAGACTAGAAGAAGGAGAGAAAGACACATCCGGGCGATTCTTATCCCCTACGGTCATAAAAATGGGTGGGGGCGCCCCATACATTAATTCAAATGGAGTTAGGCCAAGGGGTCCAGGTGTATTCCGAACCCTGAACAAGGCATAAGGGAGAACGGCTGTCCAATCGCTTCCGCCGGATTCTAAGGCTATTTTAGTCAGAGTCTCCTTTAGCGTTCTGTTCATCCTTTCTACCTGTCCTGAACTCTGGGGTCTGTATGCACAATGTAATTTCCAATTTGTCCCCAGTTGTCTGGCCAATCCCTGACTTACCTGGGAGACGAAGGCAGGTCCGTTGTCTGACCCCATTACCTTAGGTATCCCAAAGCGGGGAAGGATTTCTTCAAGTATCTTCTTGACCACTACATTAGCCGTTTCTTTCTTGGTGGGGAACGCTTCGACCCATCCTGAAAAGGTGTCTATAAAAACTAGGAGATATTTATTTCCATACCTAGCCGGTTTCACCTCAGTGAAGTCAGTTTCCCAGTAGGCTCCAGGTCTGTCTCCTCGCAGTCGTTTTCCTTCCTGGAGCCTGCTAGACTCAGCGTTGGTAAGTGCACAAGCACGGCAGTTTTTTACTATCTCTTCCACAATTCCTTTTAATCCAGGAATGTAATAGGGGGACTTACTAACCAATTTTAGTAATTTTTTAGTTCCTAAATGAGTCAGATGGTGTATGTTAGCTAAGTAATCTCGCCCCTCTTCTTCTGTGAGGGTTCTTTTATTTATTTCCTCAGCAGCGGGCTGTTGGGTTCTCACCACCAGAGTCATTGGCCCTTGGGCTGCTTTTTTAGCTTCTTGGTCTGCCATTTGATTTCCCTTTTCAACGGGCCCAGTTCCCTTCTGGTGTCCTGGGCAATGGATAATTGCCACCCTACGGGGCAAATGAACAGCTTCTAATAAGCTGAGAATTTCTTCTTTATTTTTGATATTTTTGCCGGCAGACGTCAGCAGTCCACGGTGTCGGTATATTGCTCCGTGTACATGAGCCGTGGCAAAAGCGTACCGGCTGTCGGTATAGACATTAAGAGCCCTTCCTTCTGCCAGCCTTAAGGCTTGAATTAATGCGATTAGTTCCGCTTTTTGAGCTGATGTACCCTCCGGCAGACTGCTGGCCCATATGACAGCCTTTCCATCCACTACTGCCGCCCCAGCCTTCCGCTTACCTTCTACCACAAAGCTGCTTCCGTCCGTGAACCAAGTCATCGCCCCTGGCCAAGGTTGGTCTGTGAGGTCTGGCCGGATTCCAGTCTCTTCTGCCAGTATTTCTTCACACTTATGTGCAGGGGCCTCGTCAGCCTCAGGTAGTAAGGAGGCGGGGTTGAGAATGGCTGGGGGTGCAAAACTTACTCGCTCTGTCAGCAATAGGCTCTGGTAGTGCGTCATTCGGGCGTTGGTCATCCAGCGGTCCGGTGGTTGCCTGATGATGCTCTCAAGAGAGTGTGGGGCCACTATAGTAACATTCTGGCCCATAGTCAGTTTGTCAGCATCTTTTACTAGCACAGCCGTGGCTGCTATCGCTCGCAGGCAGGAGGGCCATCCACTGGCCACAGCGTCCAGTTTCTTTGATAAGTAGGCTACCGGGCGCTTCCATGGTCCCAAAACCTGGGTAAGGACTCCCCTTGCCACTCCATTTCTTTCATCAATGTATAGGGTGAAAGGTTTGTTTAAATCTGGCAGGGCCAATGCCAGAGCCTGCAGCAGTGCCTTTTTGAGAGTTTCAAAGGCTAGCTGATGTTCTCTGGTCCAGGTGAATTCCCCTTTCTCTTTGGTTAGTGGATATAAGGGAGCTGCCAGTGTGGCAAATCCGGGAATCCAGAGTCTGCAAAACCCGGCGGTCCCCAGGAACTCTCTTACCTGGCGAGCAGTGGTTGGGGCCGGGATCTGCATAACAGCTTGTTTTCTGGCTTCTGTGAGCCACCGTTGTCCATCTCTCAAGACATATCCTAGGTAGGTCACTTCTATCTGGCATAACTGAGCCTTTTTAGCAGAGGCCCGATACCCCAGCTTACCTAACTCGCCCAGGAGGTTTTGGGTCCCAATTTCACAGTCCTCGCGTGTTTCTGCAGCTAGGAGCAGATCATCTACATATTGCAGAAGAGTCACCTGTGGGTTATTGGCTCGGAAAAGAGCAAGATCTCGGTGTAGGGCTTCATCGAACAAAGTGGGCGAGTTCTTGAATCCCTGAGGCAGCCTCGTCCATGTGAGCTGTCCGGCTTGTCCACTCTCGGAGTCTCGCCATTCGAAAGCGAACAAGGGCTGGCTGTTGGGGTGTAACCTCAAACAGAAAAAAGCATCTTTGAGATCCAGGACTGTGTACCATGTCCGACCAGGTGGCAAGGTGCTGAGGAGGTTATAAGGATTTGGCACCGTGGGGTGTATGTCCTGAACTCTCTTGTTGACTTCTCTAAGGTCCTGTACTGGACGGAAGTCCCTGGTCCCTGGTTTTTTTACTGGAAGTAGAGGAGTGTTCCAAGGGGATTTGCATGGGACCAAAATCCCTTGTTGGAGCAGTTTGTTAATTTGGGGGCGTATACCCTCTTGAGCTTCTCTGCTCATGGGATATTGTCGGACCCCTATAGGGGTGGCCCCGGACTTAAGTTCAATCACCACGGGGGGGACCAGTTTTGCCATCCCCACTCCTCCCGTCTCTGCCCACGCCTGGGGGTATCGATTCAACCAGTCCTGTAATCCCTCAGGGGGCTTTACTTTATTTTGGTAAAGTCGATATTCCTCCCCTAGTTGTAAAGACAGCTCTAGAGTCTGGGGCGCTTTTATTCCCCAGAAAACCTCCGGTCGATGAGAGGTGAAAGTTATTTGTGCTTTTAACTTGGTTAGTAAGTCTCTCCCCAATAAAGGCATAGGACACTCTGGAATGACTAGAAACGAATGAGTTACTCGATTTCGCCCTATGTCTACTACTCGGGATGTGGTCCATGGATACGATTTTTGTCCTGTGGCCCCGATCACCAAGGTTTTTTCATTTTTCTTTACTTTTCCTAGAGGTGTTTTGAGTACTGAAAATTCGGCTCCCGTGTCAACTAGAAAGTCCACAGGGGTCCCCTCCACTTCTAAAGTTACCCTAGGCTCGGGGAGGGGGGCCGAGCCCCGTTCCCCCTAGTCTTCATCTTCTCCAAGAGAAAGCACCTTTACCTCTTGTTTTTTTTTCGGACAGTCGCTCTTCCAGTGGCCCATTTCCTTGCAATACGCGCATTGGTTCCTCTCCAGGCGCTGCCCGCCTTCTCTGGGTCTCCTTGGTCCCTGCTGCCTTTTGTCTCCCAGGTTCCCTGACTGTCTACCTCTTCTTCCATTATCTCTTTCTCCTACTGCGGCCAGGATCCTAGTCAAAACCTTTTCTTGCCTCCTGTCTCTCCTATCCTCCTCTTCTCTTTTCTCTCTTTTCTCTCTCTCTAACTTTTCATCTTCTGTTTCTCTCCTATGATACACTTTCTCTGCCTCTCTAACTACATCCCTTATGGTGTAATCCTGCAAGCCCTCAATTCGCTGTAACTTCTTCCTAATGTCAGGAGCTGACTGGCCAATGAAGGCCATAATTACTGAGGCCCTTTGACCCTCAGACGTGGGGTCGAATGGGGTATATCTCCTATAAGCCTCCATGAGCCTTTCAAGGAAGACTGAGGGGGGCTCAGTCGCTCCCTGCATAACCTCTCTTACCTTGGCCAGATTCGTGGGCTGCCGGGCAGCACCTCTGAGACCCGCCACTAGGACCCGGCGATAATTGGACAGTCGTTCCCTACCTGATGCCGTATTATAATCCCATCGGGGCCGGGTTAGCGGAAATCCTTCATCTATCTCAGCTGGAGTTTGGACAGGGCGCCCAGCCTCGTCTCGGACATTTTTCCGAGCCTCGAGGAGAATCCTCTCTCTCTCCTCGGTTGTGAATAGAGTCTGCAGAAGCTGCTGGCAGTCATCCCAGGTCGGCTGGTGTGAATACATTAATGATTCAACCAACCCAGTGAGTCCTGCAGGGTTTTCTGAAAAAGGGGGGTGATGAGCTTTCCAGTTGTAAAGGTCAGAAGAGGAAAAAGGCCAATACTGTAGGGGCTGTAGACTATTTGGATCGGCAGGGGGAGCCCCAATAGCCCTGAGGGGGAGCGCCACAGTTGAATCCGCAGGCCCCTCAGGGGTGACTCCTCGCCGGCTCCTTGTTCCTGTGGAGGGACCCCCTCCTCCGGCCGGGGCCTGAGGCAGGGGTCCCGAGGGAGCTGAAGGTTGGGGCTGGGGAGCATACGGTGGGGGTTGAGGGGTATCGGGCCACTCAGGGGGTTCTTCAATCTCTGGATAGATCTTGGGGGGTTTCGTCACTGGTGTGCTGCGATCATCATCTCTCCCGAGCGGTGGTTTCGGTTTCTCTTTCTCACCATTTTCTCGGATGGCTAGAATCTTGGTGCCAGGGCGGAGAGGCGGGAGGAATGGGCGAACCCACGGGGGTGGGTAGCGTGCCAAGTCCTCCCATACCATGATGTACGGTTGTTGGTCTGGATGCGACCCTGGTCCTTCCTGAAAAACAATGGCCTTCACAGCCCTTATGGTGGGTAAGTAAAAAGTTCCTTCTGCTGGCCAACCTACTCCAAAAACAGGCCATTCTGAGGAACAGAAAGTCATCCATGGCTTTTTCTTCACTTTTACTGACAAATTTTGTCCTCTAGCCCTAACGTCCGTCCAATGGTCCTTAGTCAAAGATAAAGGAGTAGACACGGTCTGTCCCATAGTGAAGAATAAGAGTAAACACAACACAATGACAGAGACGGAAAACACTAAGACATCCAAGCACACTCGTCTGCGTCTGGACTTACACAACCAGCCAAACGCTACCTCTGATGGAGTGGGATTCCGCTCCACTCCTCTGGCAGGAAGAGCACTCACTCTTCTTCACTCTGCCAGGCAACAGCCAGGTCCTCCTGACTGTTCCGTACCCCGGGCACTCCAGGGTCTCCCTCGGAATGTCTTCCAAGGGTGCAGCCTGTGGGGAAATAGACCGTCGTCTTCCCACAGCCACTAGGGTCCTTACGGTCCGCAGTGGCAGCTGCCAGAATACAGAATACCAGAACTGGTAACACAGGTGGGGCTCAAACCCACAATCTCAGAACTGAAAAACTAAGACACAAATTCAGCAGTGCCACACTTAGACACTTAGACAACAGACAACATAACAAGACTCACACAAACAAACGCACCTCCAAGGGGTCCTTCGGGGTTCCTGGGTGTCACGCAGATCTCGGTGGAACCTCCAAATGAAAGAACTCAGTGGGGAAACCCCCACTCAGCTCCCGATTCGGCGTGCACCCAAGAATCGCGAATAGAACACAACACCTTGATGTAACAACAAGAGGTTTTTTAATGGCGGAGCTCCGGGTCGAAACGTATCTCACACAACAGGAGACAGTGGATTCGACCACGAGACTTGGAAGCTAGGGGGTTTTATAGAAAAGGAGTGGGGCTGGGGGAGGAATTGGCGCGGTTTCACATGATTGGTCCATTTAAACATCAGCAGCCTGTAACATTTAACTTAGGTCAGAGGGGTGGGAGCTAGGGAGGCGATGGGCTTGCCCGGGCATGTCCTGGTCTGTTCTGCTATGTTCTCAGCCCCAGGTTTCAAAGCTCAGAAACAACTCTTGGGGCTATTTAACATACATTACATGAATTACAGTTTTATTTCCTTTCAAGCTCACACAGGAGTCTGTGGTTTTAAGAGCCAACAATAACAGATGGCCCATTCCTCAATGTCTACCAGGATTGTCTTTCACTTTCTTTCTTTACAAAGGAGAAATTAATGACAGTGACCTCAATGTATACCCTTAAAAATCCTTGATTTCAAAGCTAATGTGCTTTTGTTTGAAGTAATAGAATGCAATAGACAGAGGATGAGGGCTTTGAATCCCACACCTGAGTTTGAACTTGTGCTCATGTTGCCAGCTCTGAAACTTGCATTATTGGGTCTCTGTCCACCATTCTCAGCTGTACATGGAGAATGGGAGTAATAATGATAATAATGATGGTATTGACCCGTCCTGGAACTCACTCTGTAGACCAGGCTGGCCTCGAACTCAGAAATCTGCCTGCCTCTGCCTCCCGAGTGCTGGGTTTAAAGACATATGCCACCACTGCCTGGCAGCACATCTGTTCTTGACCTTAGCATTTGCTGTTCCATTGGCGATGCGCTGACACTTACATATGGACAATGGACTCTTCTATCTGGGTTCAGGAGAGAACGGATGTTTTAAATCCTTGCCCTGAAGCTGCCTTACACTCCTTTGGCTTTTCATTTCCTAATTAAAGCATGAAGAAAGTGATATATTTAATGCATTAATTTTCATAAGTGAAGTAATGCACATAAAACATAGTGTTTGGTGCATAATAATGACCACCAGATAACTTTTTGTTGTCTTAACTCCAAGTGCACTAACTAAAATACCACTCATTCTTTCTTACTTATAAACAAGAGGAAGGGGGTCTGCAGAGAAGGTTCAGTGCATACCAATACATACTCAGTGTACAACAGAAGTATATTCTTCTCTTGCAGAGGACCCAAATTTGGTTCCTGGCATCCACATTGGGCAGCTCACAACTGCCTCTAACTCCATTTCTAAGATCCAGTGCAACTGCACTCTGTGAGCTCTGCATTCACACGCACATATTCACACACAGAAGCATTGACATACTGGGGGTAGGGGGATTTAAAAAACACCAAAAAATGGAAATAATAATATTTTGTATGCCTTTCATTCCAACTTCATTTAGTTATTTTTTTTATTAAAATCAGTCCCTGTTTGGACACTTCATTCTTCAAAAATTTACAATTCCAAAATATTTTGAATTAATTTTCTGCACATTGTATTATACATCTGTAAGCATTCTGCGATTAAGTTTTATGCCATTGACTGATGACAGAGCTGTAGAATTATTAAAATACCCACCCTGTTTTATCTGTACATGAGTTAAAGAAAATATTTGTGATTAAATGGGGTTTCACTACATGTTTTAACATTTAACATGGTTTAACATTAAAATATGAAAAGGCTTAGATGTAACATCTTTCAGAAAATTTCCAAATGACTGGAACCATAACCAATTAATTTATGTCATCAAAATCCTAACACAGCTGTAGGCAGGGAGAATACTTAATCAGTACTGCTTGATGACGGCTTGATGGAACAAGGCAAGGTGAGAGCAAAAATAGGAACATGAAAATTAGAGGTGATGAAATCTGACCTAGATGTCTTTTCCGGTAAGTATTAAGCTTCTCTATATTTTTCGAATTTTTGATTGAAACAGCCTCCACCTAAACTTCTACTTAGAATTATGATTATGTGGCCAAGGCGCCGTTATGGATCAGTGGATTTCAGGCTTAACTGAATACTAATTTTCATAGGAGTGTGTGATGTGTGTGAGACAAAGCCAGTGTGAAATGCCACAGACCTCCACAGGTATATGACGGCCACAGCCGCATAACAAGTTGGTTTGAGTGTGATTACAAGCAAGCAGGGAGATATTGAGCTGAGTCTACACATCTTCCATGCATTCAAGCAACTAGCTTGACTTTTTCTTTGTGTCTTATAAATAGGTTCTGTATATTATTTAATGAAGTTCCAATTCCTCCTGTCCTCTCTGTTTCTCTCCATTTCCTTGTCTGCTTGCACGCACACACACACACACACACACACACACACACACACACACATATAAGAAAATCTTATTGGGTATGTGAAGCATGCCAGAGCTTGTGTGATTGGTCAGCTCATAAGATCAGCCTTATGGGGGCGGGAAACAGAGTGGGCAACGAAAGAGCAGAGGAGCAAAGCACTTCAAAACCAAGCTATGTGCACTAGTTCTTAGACTAAATTCCTGGCAACTTACCCAGTTGTGGTTTTCAAGACTCCAAATTTCCCTGGTTTGGCTACCTTCTGTTTCTTTCTTTCTTTTTCCATTTTGAGATGGGAGAGTGCTCTGAAGTCCAGGCTGGGGAGGAACTGATTATGTAATGCAGGCAGGCCTTGATCGCTCAGTGATGTTCCTGCCCCAGGTTCACAAGTACTAAAATTATAGGCTTGCATCACCACCCTCAGCTTGTGGACACTTTTCTTTGAATGGTGGCCTGAACTGAACCATGCTCTTAACCAAGAGCACAAGATTCTGTCTCATTCATTTTTTTTCCTTTTGCCAAACTAGACCGGGTTGAAAATATCATCAAGACATAATATTTTTCTTCTATCAGTCCACTTGACATGAGGATTATCTCATTTAAAGCTTGCTACAGCCTTGTTAAGTGGGGATTAATGTGATCCCACCTGAAGCATGAAGACGCTCATGAATGAAGTGCCTAAATCACATGCCTTGCAAGCTAAGAGCCAAGAGTTGAACACGGGCAAGACCATGAACACATTTTGATTTTAATCAGCATATTTATCAATCTTATAATATGGATGTGTGGTCATGTTGCTACCCAAACCTAAGACACCATATACATTTTTATACCATTCCTTTTTTATTACAAGGCATTGAACATCTGTTTCTCCTTTCGTCTTTCTGTCCTCTCATTCTTAGTTTTATACATCTACAGCCACGATCAATTAAGGTACTAATGTAAAGGATAAGAAGTAAAAAGCAATCTGAGAGAGAGAGAGATTAACTCATGGCTTGAAGAAGCTTGCTCTGCATATTGTATATGGTTGTGATTCACATAAGCCAATCACACAAACTTCAGTAAAATGACTTACAATAGCTGGAAGGCCAACACAGATTAATAGTTAAAAATTTAAGATATCTCCTGATTAAATGTTGATTTCAGAAATAATAAGTCCCAATTTTCAAAAAAGGTTAATGTTAGCATCTTTCTATCATTAAGTGTGAATTAGAGCAAAATTTACAGTAATGCGAAGTAAGTCCTAAGAAAGACAGCTGAATATGGAGGAGACAAAGTTAAAATAGAAAGGTACTTTGAATAAAATCTGACCAGAAAAACAGGTTATGAGAACTTGGGTAAATTTTTAGTATGTCACAGTTCATTCTAAGTACTTTGCATTTTTTTTTGTAAACGTATGCCAGCAGTGAATGGCATTTGATGAGAGATGAGGGGGGTGTGGTGGGGCAAACTATAGTGGAGATCCCATTAAAACGACTGTGAAATAAAGATACAGGATAAGAAATCATTTGAACACAGTAATTGAAAGCAACACAAGAGAATTTTTTTTTAAATGCAGGACTTCTTAATAGAGCAGACATGCAAAGGTTCAATAATAATAACTTCAAATTTAAGGAGTTGGTAAAATGCAATGTTTTTGGTAGACCTCAAGAAAAAGGGAAGGGGTTGAACTGGAAATAAGGCCAAGTACAACTTTGACAGGGAAGGAAGAAAATCGTGGGAGATTGACCCAGTATAAAGTTGAAATCTGTAATATGCTTGAGGGCCATTTTTGAAAGGTGATGTCATAAATGTATCATATTTGTGTTAAACTGTCAAGCCTTTCCATGAGAATTCTGGTTCTGACCAGGATGGTTTAACAGGGCCCCGACCTTTCCTCCTAACTTAAAACATACAAACAAAAGGAGTCAAGATCATGTATTTAAAGACTGTAATGACTAAAAGAAAGGGAATAAGCAATCTCTACAATTACTTCTTCATTACAAACTGTAGTTCAAGTAGGTCTAAGAGGCTAAGTGCACCTGGCATTTGCTGCTCAGAGACTTGCCAAGGAGGGATGCATAGTATGTTGCAAAAGATTCCAGAAGGACCAATGTCATGCAACATCCTGAATGTGTCAGTATACCAAAAATAAATGTAAAACTTCTATACTGGGTGGTATAATTGCTGAGAGAGAAAGATGACAAGCACAATTCAGAGTCATATATTAGTGGATCAAAAACATCAAGGCTAACATGTCAGGGCTTCCAAAATAATTCTATAGAATCAGTAAGCGATTCTGTACAGAGGGGTGAGTCAAATCTTAGACTGAAGTAGAAAAACAAAGTTGGAGAACTCACACCTACTCATTTCAAGTTTTATTATAAAGCTGCAAGAACGAATGATGTGGTGTTAGCCTGCCGATAAGACATATGACTTAGGAAAACTGAATAGAGTCTAGAAATAGACCATATTTATATGATCAGTTGATTTTTTTTAAAAAGTGTTAAAGGAAATCAGTGTGCAAAAGAAAGACTCTGTAACAAATGACAGTGTAACGTGTGAGCATTTGCGCACATGCGCGCACGCACACACACACACACACACATTCAGTTATTAATCTACATCATATAGAGAAGTCAACTCACAAGAATAATATTAGCCCAAATTTAAGAGCTAAAATTACATTACTTCTGGAAGAAAAAAATGATATTATCTTGCAATAGGTACAATTTTCATAGAGAAAAACAGGCTTCTTCAAATATACTGCCAATAAGAGAAAAAATGGATTATGGATTGAGTGAAAGTATTTTCAAAATCTGTACAGATATATCTCACATATGACTCAAAGTAAGCACAGACAAACAATTCAGATAGCATAATAATGAGACAATTATAAAGTGGATAAAAGCTTGAGAAGGCACGGCTCAGAAGTTATCCAAATTGAGAGTAGCATGTGATGGCACATACCTAAAATCTGTAGTACTCAAAAGGCAGAGAACAGAAGATCACTAAATAGAGGCCATTGTGAGTTATAAAGTGAAACCCTGTCTCAAACATAACCTCTCTCTCCTTCTCTCTCTCTAGATATGTGTATGTGTATGTGTCTGTCTGTCTGTCTGTCTGTCTTCCTGTTTGTGTGTATGCACACGTGTCTGTGAGCCTACGCATGTACACAAATTATCTAATATTAGTTTTATTCCAGTTTCATCTACTTGAAATCAGCCTATTTTCTAAAGAATAATCCAGTATTGAGAACTGTAGGCAGAGGGTTTCCAAACATTCCCTTTAAAGCGGGTTCAGTTCACACAGGTGTCCAGTAGAAGGGCTAAAGTTTACACCAGAATCTGAGAGGGATCCAGTTCAGAATTCATATATCCTTGGGGTGATGAAAAAGATCTGAGTTACTAGTGAGAAAGGCAGAGGGAGCTGGACTGGGCCTCAAACAAGAGACTGTTACTCATGTCCACAACTTGTGACTTATTTAGCCTTAGACAAGCTGTCAAGGAGAAGTCTCCGAGACACGGTGATATTTCTGATTTGAACATAAAGTTTCTTTGAGGGAAATAATCAAAAGAAAGAGGGACTACCCATCCAATGGGATTAGAAACAGACGAGGGCCTGGAAGCTTCCTTGGGGACAGATGTACTCACTGAGCAAGAGAGGAGGAGAGAGGGCCAGGTCGCTGGCTTTTTCAATCTCTTTGTCAGTGGATTATAGATGTAGCTATAAGTTTAACTGTGTTGCCTCATTAGCTGTGTGACTCTGGGCAAGTTCTTTCTGTCTCTGATTTTGGCTTCCTTTACTATAACATAGGGATGACAGTATAACTATACATGTGTCCTGAGTTTGTTTTCCCTGATTCTCTGAGCACTTCCCTGGTTTCATGTTTTGATGTGCCCCCTTGTTTTTATTGCTTTGGCTCCCAAGAGTATGTATAGAGGGGGTGTGTCTATATTGCTTTCATCTCCTTAATAAAATCCAAGCTTGAAGAGAGGAGAAAAATATACAGTGGACTCCTTGCATGTCCCTTTTAGCTGCTAGAATGTAGGTCCTATAGCACTGGACAAATACGTGCTAAACAAATGAGGTTGTTAAGACCCAGCCACAAAAATTCCCTCTGCTGTGGATCAATTACACAGAGTAGGAAGAAGCAGGGGTAGAATAATTTAGCCAGGGTCTGGGTGTTTATTTCCAGTTCATCTGTGGCTATATATAGGCTCTATTACAGTGAGACTGATAAAGGAGAGGTGACATTTTGGAAGGAGTGAAGAAAATTTGGGTATTACAGCCCAACATTTGTCTAGTCCTCAGTTGATAGCAATACACATTTCCTTCCCCCTGGCTAAATTTGGATCAAATGCTGGCTGAGTGCACAGAACAAGCCAGAAAGGCATTGTACCTCTATTTTGTGACATATGAGCTCCCTGCTTTAATCTCCCCTCTACTGTATAAAAGAAGATCTGAGGCTGTTAGCCTTCAATCCGGTGATTCATGCAGCTGGCACACAATAGATCCCACCTCTTTCCTCACTGCCACACAGTACCAAGCTAAACAAAATGTCTTAGAAAGCTCCAGTACATGGAGCTGGCCTGTCACAGCCCCTCCCCTCCCCTCCCCCAGTTCTCCCCTCCCTCACTTCTTCTTTTTTTTTTTTTTCTCTCCTTTCTTTTTCTTCTTGTATAGAGCAAAAGAGTCCAAATGCCTAGCACCTGCCTTTTTACTGACATTTCCACAAAGGTAAAGAATGAACCTTTTGTCAGCTCCATCCAAATGATCTGTTCTGAAACAATGAGATAAAACAGCCTGGGCCCCTCTCCCTGATACTCGATTATAGAGCAGAAGATTTTATTGATTTAATGAGGGATCGAGGTTTTTTGCCCAGCACCCCTTGTGGCAGAGGAACAAGTCTTACTGGCAGGTACCTCCGCAGAAACGCTTCTTTCAGATCCGTTGGGTTATTTTTTAGAAGTGCATCTTTCTGGTTTTGGCTCTGAGAAGACCCACAGCAAAACTTCCCGGGCTACATGAAGCAGTCAAACTGCCTGCAGTGATTTCAGTATGTATCTCCAGGCAGGGAGAGGCACAGAGGGGACGCTGCTCAGCGCTGCAGGGGGAGGTGGCAGGAGAAAGCAGTTTGAATAAAGAAGGAGAGTCAGGGAGAGGAGACAGAAAAAGAAATGACGTTTCTCTCTGCAAGAGTCTGTGTGCACACCTATTATTTCTCAGTGCTATCTGTGTCTATTTCGGCTCGGTCCCTAACCCCTCCTCCCTGCTCACCACCCTTCCGCTGCCCTTCCCCCTCCCAGTCCATTACCCAAGTTTGATCAGAGAAAAAAAAAAGTAGGGAAGGGGCTTCAGGCACTGTGGTCCCTGTGGCCCTTTCTCTGCACAGCTCCATAATCTTTTTGGCTTTTGTTCTTTTCCTCTTTGGGGGGTCTCATGATATTATTATTGACATTTTCATATGGTAATCATTTGAATTCTGTGTGTCTTCTTTTCTCACTGCCCTATTTTTTTACATAGCATCTGACTTCATTGTCCACTGAGCTGTGGTGAAAGGGACACTGCCAGTCACCTGCTGACCAAATTTAAGCAGCCATCTACTATTCAGACCAATTGTGCTGTTTGTTCATAGACTGGACAGCCAGAATTCCTGTTAATGCAAGCCTATGTCTCCATACACGGTGTACATTTATTTAAATAGATTTATGCATTCCACCCATAGATTAAACCCCCCACCACAACCACCATCACCACCACCAAACTCCCCCTGGTGTTACTGTTTCTCTGATAGCTAGCTTGAAAAGAAACAATTCCTAAGAGCTTGTGGTTTCCAAAAACCCAGCCCTTCCCCCCTGCCTTTCAGTTTACACAAAATGAGGGCCCGCCCCTCCCCCACAGCCTCTCTGCTCTTTGCCTCAAGCCAGTCTGAAAGCAGGGGGCAAAATCATTACTTCCCAATTACCTTAAGCCATGCAAGATAACCTCTCTCAAGGGCTGCTAGTAAAATATGCACACGGTTCCAGTGTCTAGACAGTTATGAAATATAGGTGAAGGGCTTGGCCGCTGCCGGAACCCTGATGCATCCCAAATGAAGTGCTTTTATTAAAGAAGTATAATCACCATGATAACTAATTACGTCAATACCACATAGTTAATTAAACCCATTATAGTTACTACTCCCTTGGGGGAGAGGTCAAATAAAGCCACTGTCTTCTTGATACTACTGTGATAACAAAAGAAGGAAAAATTAAGAGAAACAATGCAGATCTCTTGTCTTCTGCCCCCTACACACCCTAATATTCACTGTCTATTAAGTCACATAAGAGGGTTTCCAAGTGTAACTTATACCTGAACATCGCTAGGTTTTCAAAAGACCACTTCTGAACATACGTCTCCCTTGAGTATAAGCCTCCCAACTGTTGGCTTGAAGAGTGAATGAATGAATACCACTGAGGTTTTACTAATATCTTGCCAAGAGACATGATGGAGAGGAGGGCTTATGTTTCAGTTCATGCTAGTTTCACCACGAACACCAGGAATGTGGCCTTGTGCTCCCGGGCAGGGCTGAGTGGGGACTGTGGCAGCAACAATGAAGGTTAGGTATTAAAGCTTATTTGACAGCCTTTAAAAGCACACAGATTCTATATGCTGTGTTTCAACAGCAACCTAACCTCAGTGTGCCAGATGCCAAAAGGATTCAGATATGAATGTGGAAGCAGAATTGCCAAACTCCATTGCATATGACATTGGCTTTCAGGAGAATTTGAATATGCAGAGATAGAGAAAGAGATGGGGAGAAGAAAAGAGGGAAGGACATAGGGGGAGAGAGAGAGAGAGAGAGAGAGAGAGAGAGAGAGAGAGAGAGAGAGAGAGAGAGAGAGAGAGAGAGTGTTAGATGCTAATCTCTAGACAATAAAACCAAGATGTTTTGAGCCTCCTCATCTGGAAATTCACCAAGTCATTATATCAGTGTCCCAGTGCACCTTCTTCTCAAAGAAGTTCATTGTACATAGAACAGATTTGCATTTACTTCTGCTAATTGACAAAGAAAACTTTGTATAGAAAGGCTGGGCACAGAGAGGACAAATGTGGCCAGTCTGACCCCCTGCAGGAGAAGGCAGCCAAGCAGTAGAGAGAAGAGGTAGAAGAGGAAGGAGAAAGAATGCTTTGATCCTAGCGCGCAGGGTGTAGAGTGAGCACACTGATGTGGCAGGCAGGCAGCACACTCCGAGCCAGCTCTGACCCTGCTCAGGCGCAGGTCTAGAAAAGAGTCAAGAGAAGAGGAGAGTCCCAGGCACTGCGGAGCTCGGGAAGGCTCCAGGGACTCTGCTTGTTAAGACTGTGGCTGCTGCTAAGATAATCACCATTGTTATTTTCAAACTCCCAAAATTATAATATTGCTTCTTCTGCAAGATGGGCCTGATTATTTTCATGCATACTGGAGGCAAAGGCAGCACGCAAAGTTCACTTAGGTGCCAGGAAAGGCAAAGGTCAAGGGTTGAGCCTTTTATTTACCCAGTGCTAAAAGCTGATACATGTTTGGAAAGAAAAAAAAAGCTCTCATCTCAACCCTAAAACCTCCTTCTCGGGCATCTCTGCTCCCTTCCCAGATTTACCATGGCATTTGGTGAACCTGGCAGAAAAGACAAGTTGGGGGGGAGGGGGGGAATTTTCATAAGCTCAACTGTCACATCCGGGAGACTCCTTGTCACCAGTAACACTCCAAGTTCCCTTCCACCCCTGCCTTTGTCCTTGTAAATATTGTTAGAAATGCTTCTTTCTCTTCGCCCTGAAGGCCATCTCCATTCTGCTTCAGCTTCGCCTCTCCCTGACCGGTCTCCTTCCCTTATCACGTCAGAGTCCCCAAAGGATGCAGACTTTTGTAGCCGAAGGTCTTTCTAATCCATACTTTTCACCATCACCCTTCTTCTAAGAAGGCTTCTTCATAATTCAAAATCGATCTGAGAACCATAAGGAGACTTATTATGGCATCAGAAGGGCCATGAAATGTTACATGGACTTTCAGTAAAACATTACCTAAGGTTTTCTTGATGCCAGACTTTTTATCACACATACAATAATAGCATGTTCTTCCTTTCTAAAAGCGTGACTATGGTCATCTAAGAATATTCACTGAAGTCAAGCCCTCTCTTCTCATTTTTATCACTTTGTTAAAGGGATTTGGAGCAAATGATTTATCATGTTGTGGACTCAGTTTTATCATTTGCAAAATGATCAACCTCCTTGGCATGTCTAAGTTACATGCTGCTTTCCTTTTTTTTCCCCATTTGTACTTTATGACCTGACGACAATAACCATAGATACTGGCCATGCTACTCTTCAGAATAAGCTCTGAAAAAGTTCACAGAAAACAGAACCAGGGTGTTCAACTGATGGTCTCTGTAGGAACGTAAGGATCTGAAACTGAACCCAGAGGACATTTGATAGCATTCTGATCTCTTCTCAAGCACAAAGTAAGTATGCATCTAGTGAACGGAAAGTTTCTTCCACCATATTTAAAGACAAGAAAAGACCTGAGTACTTTGGCACTTCCATCTTTCTTATCAAACTAAAACTAAACTGATTGTCATCACTGTGTTTGGCTGTGTAGTAAAGCTCTAGTCCTCAGAGTACCATTGCTAATCTAATGTTAGTGGCACCTTTGAGATATAAGAGCTAGGGGGAAGATTTTAGGTCACTGGGGTTGTGCTCTCAAGGGGAAAAATAGAAAAACAGTCTTGTTGTTTCACTATGTTCCCTGTGTTACCTGAGCACAAGACATGATATCCTGCTTTCCTCCTCTAAGGCCTAATGGCAACAGGGCTGCTTGACCTTAGACTGAAATCTGTAGGCTCCTGAACCAACATTAGTCTTTTCTTTTTCTTCTATAAGTTAATTGTGCCAATAATTTTATTATAGTGACAGAAATGAACTTAGACATTTATTATTTATTCAAAAAAATAGACTTGAGAAAATCAGCTCCATAATTATCCCAAAAGTGCTTTGACCCACTAGAATACTTTGCAGTTTGTATTGAAGTTCATGTTATTTTAAATTCCAGGATTTATATCTTGATGCCCAAGCAAGCAAAAATATTTACTTTATAATTACAAAAAAAAAATGTAATGCTATCCACATGTACACAGATCCATGCCTTTACAATTCTCACAGTAGACTATATTTTATAACCTGATATTATTTTGTTGATTCCCTCAGAATAGAAGGCCACTGATTTGACACTTTACTTACATTAAAGAGTAATAGTCTGAGTCCTAGCCTGACCCACTCAAAAGTTGGGTGAATAAATTATCTAATACAGGAAGAGAAGGTAGGAGATGGAATTCCTAAAATTTAAAAATAAAATAGAGTAATGGCTTTGAAATTACTAAAGTAAACAAATTAAAACTAATCAAATATGCTTTATTCATAATTTTTAATTGGAGAATATTATATTTTCCCATTTTGCTGAAGGACAAAATTTTCTCCTCTTTTGATGTAATAATGCAATATGATTAAATCACTAAAAAGAGACTGGGTAAAATTAGAAATAAATAACTGCAATACAAACTTGGAACAATACAAAACAAAGCAAAAATATAATACAAAATGTCATGTAAATTTAGAACAATAACCAAGTCATCACCACCATTGTATATGGCTCCAGAAGCACATGAAAAAATAACAAAATAAACTCAGATCTGCCCGGAGTTCACAGAACGACAATACCACAAACACAATTCGGAAACACTGTGAAAAGTCTTCAGCTTCTCAGGGCTGTAGTACTTATGAATTTCTTTATTTTAGTGGACTGAGAAAAATAAATTGAGGGTTGAAAATTACTTTATTGTTTCTTTGTATTGAATAAATTAGTCACAAACTACTGACATACAATAAACTCAGAGGCAAGAACATGGACCATTGACTCTCTTAGGATGGAATGAGCCCTGTTGCGTTGTTCATGCTTTCCCAGCGAATTCTTCTCAATGGAAAGATGTAAAAAGTCAACGAGAGGGAAACAAAAATACATGGTCATGTTTTGTATTAAGGATGGGAAAAGGGATGGAGGGGAAGGATAAAACAAAAGTCAGAAGGAGAGAGAGAGGAATAGAGAGAAAGGATAGAGAAGGATGTGAGGGGAAATTAGAAACAATAAAGAAAACAAATTTTCTGGGATATGAAAGACTAAGAGTCTAGAGGGCATACTGCCCCCTTGATTTCTCTCCAGACCTCTATACGAGTCTTCACTTCTTTCTTAAGTGGGTTCTTGACATCTACGATTTCCCAGTTAAAGGGAAGCAACAGTAGATAGAGAAGTATAGATAAGGTGTAACCATGGATAGAAAAAAAAAAAAATAGGAGCCCTGAGCCAAGCGACAGGGAGAAGCTTTCCTGTAAATGTCCAAGAGCAAACAAATATATCCAGTCAGTGCAGGTGTGCTTTAATGATGTCTCAATAGACTATGTCAGCACACCAGATATGCATAAATATTCACCTACTTAAGGCTTAATGGATTACAATTGTCTGCAAGACAGGTATTAGTAATACACAGGCTCTCAGAAAAGCCAACCATTGTAACCTCTTCTACAGCCAAAATATTGGTGATGTTCCCTAGAAGACAAGGAAGAGGTAACCACAGAAGATGCACTGGGCCACGGAAATGTCACACCTGTGACCTATCATCTATAGCCTCTGTTGAGCTTGCAGAATTACTCCTTCCTCCAGCACAAAGCCTCTAACTGTAGCTTCCTTCTATACAGATCTCCCTCTCCTGAATTTCTCATTTACATATACGCCTCCTCTTCTGAGAGAGCTGGGATATTTAGTCCTTTCTGAAGTAGAAAATGCTAACAGTGTCTGATATGTGTTAATAGCAGTAATAGTTAATTGATGCATCAGGCATTGAGAGGAATTCTGCTATTGTGAAAATTGTAATGAACTCTAATAAGGAGGACATTTATAAACCACTTCATTGTTGAAAAGGCACTTTCACAAATATTACCATATTTTATCATAAGGTCTGGGAAGACAGTTTTATCCCAAGTGTTAAGTGGAAAGAAGCGTTGATACAGCACATTAATAAAAGCAACTACATTAACTAGTTCAGAAATTTAGAAAGTTAATTAGCTTCTGTAAGGCCTTGCTTTTTTTCTGTGGGTTAAATAGAAATCTTTAATGGGTGGCTCTTTAATTTGCCTTTGCCTCTTGAAAAAGAAAATATCTGGAAGTATATGGAAGAAATATATGGAAAAATATAAACATTGTTATATCCATAAAAAGAAGGGTCAGACAAGCTCCCAGAATGAAGAACTATTCCAACCTGTATGAATCAGCTGTTGGCTCTTTGGGCCAATTCTCTAAATGTCAAACAAAAGAAATAAGGTCTTTTGAATGTCATTTTGGCAGAGGAAGCATGAAGAAGGAAACTGGCTATTAAAAAATAAAAATGATTTGAGAATCAAGGAGCTTGGTTTACAGTTAACTACAAAAATGTTTACTTGATAAGCAAAGACACTTTTTTCAAGCATAGACTACAGTCCTCCCCCAAATCTAACATTCAGTCGACCACGAAATGACTTCCTCCAAAGTCAAAGAATGAGCATTGCCTTTCCTTCTGATGTAGTCACAATGCAACAATATCAGGACCAGATAGAAAATATCTTTAAGTATTTCATGTTTCATATATTTGAAAGTATCAAAGGTCATAGACACGTTTTGTTATTACTGTCAAAGAGAAAGGAGAAAACAAAACATTAACTATTCGTAGTTAAATAGTATTAAATCCTACAGATCCAATTCGAGAAGTAAAGTAATATAAAGAGTACATTTTAAGTGTTTTAAGGTATATTTAGTGGAATCAAAGACAAATTTTGGAAACAAGTTGGTGATTACTCATATCATCCAGAAAATAGGCCCAGGTACAGCAAAGAAATAGGCAGGAAATAACAAAAGACAAGAGCAAGGATTTCTTCTGGACAGTATGAGATGTGTTGTGCTCCTTTAACCCACCCCTTAGGAGCCCTGTGAAGCCATGGTGAGAGTCTTTAAGAGTGTGCTTCTCTCAAGACAAGGACCACAGACAGGAGCACAGCAGTGAAGCATCAGGAGGGAAGAATCGCAAGAATCACGCTAAGTCAGACAACATCATTTTATGAAATAGAACAGCTGTGAAACGCCCTTTGCTAGGCAAAAGCCTCGTAGGGATTTTGTCCTTTCAGCTCCATACACTTTTGAAGGTGTGGGTGAAGATAAATTTTATTTATAGAATTTTATTTATTAATAGAATACACTGACATGTAGTGTCCTCCAACCTACACCAGCCCCCATAACTCATTCCAGTCAAAGATGGTGGGAAAACAGTGATTCCTTATCAAGGTGGGCAACATGACTCCTAGGAAAAACAACACATCTTTTTTTTAAGGTATTTTCTACATTTACATTTCCAATGCTATCCCAAAAGTCCCCCCATACCCTCTGCCCCACTCCCACTTCTTGGCCCTGGCAATCCATTTTATTGAGGCATATAAAGTTTGCAATACCAATGGGCCTCTCTTTCCAATGATGGCCCAGTAGGCCATCTTCTGATACATATGTAGCTAGAAACACGAGCTCTGGGGGAGGAGGGGGTACTGGATAGTTCATATTGTTATTCCACCTATAGGGTTACAGACCCCTTTAGCTCCTTGGGTACTTTCTCTAGCTCCTACATTGGGGGCCCTGTGATCCATCCAATAGCTGACTGAAAGTTTCCACTTCTGTGTTTGCTAGGCCCCGGATTAGCCTCACAAGAGACAGCTATATCTGGGTCCTTTCAGCAAACGCTTGCTAGTGTATGCAATACTGTCAGCATTTGGAGGCTGATTATTGGATGGATCCCTGGGTATGGCAGTCCCTAGATGGCCCATCCTTTTGTTTCAGCTCTGAATTTGTTTCTGTAACTCCTTTCATGGCTGTTTTGTTCCCAATTCTAAGAAGGGACAAAGTGTCCACATTTTGGTCTTTTTCTTCTTGAGTTTCATGTGTTTTACAGATTGTATCTTGTATCTTGGGTATTCTAAGTTTCTGGGCTAATATCAATTTATCAGTGAGTACATATCATGTGAGTTCTTTTGTGATTGGGTTACCTCATTCAGGATGATGCCCTCCAGGTCCATCCATTTGCCTAGGAATTTCATGAATTCATTCTTTTTAATAGCTGAGTAGTACACAATTGTGTAAATGTACCATATTATCTGTATCCATTCATCTGTTCAGGGACATCTGGGTTCTTTCCAGCTTCTGACTATTATAAATAAGGCTGCTATGAACATAGTGGAGCATGTGTCCTTCTTACCAGTTGGAACATCTTCTGGATATATGCTCAGAAGAGGTATTGCTAGATCCTCCAGTAGTACTATGTCCAATTTTCTGAGGAACCACCAGACGGATTTCCAGAGTGGTTGTACAAGCCTGCATTCCCACCAACAATGGAGGAGTGTTCCTCTTTCTCCACATCCTCGCCAGCATCTGCTGTCACCTGAATTTTTGATCTTAGCCATTCTGACTGGTGTGAGGTGGAATCTCAGGGATGCTTTGATTTGCATTTCCCTGATAATTAAGGATGCTGAACATTTTTTCAGGTGCTTCTCAGCCATTTGGTATTTCTCGGGTGAGACTTGTTTGTTTAGCT
The DNA here is from genome assembly GCF_000001635.26 of Mus musculus. Classification (NCBI taxonomy): domain Eukaryota; kingdom Metazoa; phylum Chordata; class Mammalia; order Rodentia; family Muridae; genus Mus; species Mus musculus. The sequence continues at coordinate 17,340,293 of NC_000076.6, forward strand.
CTGAACCCCATTTTAATGGGGTTATTTGATTTTCTGGGGTCCAGCTTCTTGAGCTCTTTGTATATATTGGATATTAGTCCCCTATCTGATTTAGAATAGGTAAAGGTCCTTTCCCAATCTGTTGGTGGCCTTTTTGTATTATTGACGGTGTCTTTTGCCTTACAGAAGCTTTGCAATTTTATGAGTCCCATTTGTCGATTCTTGATCTTACAGCACAAGGCATTGCTGTTTTGTTCAGGAATTTTTCCCCTGTGCCCATAACTTCGAGGCTTTTCCCCACTTTATCCTCTATTAGTTTCAGTGTCTCTGGTTTTATGTGGAGTTCCTTGATCCACTTAGATTTGACCTTAGTACAAGGAGATCAATTCGCATTCTTCTACATGATAACTGACAGTTGTGCCAGCACCATTTGTTGAAAATGCTGTCTTTCTTCCATTGGATGGTTTTTGTTCTCTTGTCAAAGATCAAGTGACCATAGGTGGATGGGTTCATTTCTGGGTCTTCAATTCTATTCCATTGTGCTACTTGTCTGTCGCTATACCAGTACCATGCAGTTTTTTATCACAATTGCCCTGTAGTACAGCTTTAGGTCAGGCATGGTGATTCCACCAGAGGTTCTTTTATCCTTGAGAAGAGTTTCTGCTATCCTAGGTTTTTTGTTATTCCAGATAAATTTGCAGATTGCCCTTTCTAATTCGTTGAAGAATTGAGTTGGAATTTTGATGGGGATTGCATTGAATTTGTAGGTTGCTTTTGGCAAGATAGCCATTGTTACTCTATTGATCCTGCCAATCCATGAGCATGGGAGATCTTTCCATCTTCTGAGATTTTTAATTTCTTTCTTCAGAGACTTGAAGTTCTTATCATACAGATCTTTCACTTCCTTAGTTAGAGTCACACCAAGGTATTTTATATTACTTGTGACTATTGTGAAGGGTGTTATTTCCCTAATTTCTTTCTCAGCCGGTTTATCCTTTGTGTAGGGAAAGGCCATTGACTTGTTTGAGTTAATTTTGTATCCAGCTACTTCACTGAAGCTGTTTGTCAGGTTTAGGAGTTCTCTGTTGGAATTTTTAGGGCCACTAATATATACTATCATATCATCTGCAAAAAGTGATATTTTGACTTCTTCCTTTCCAATTTGTATCCCGTTGATCTCCTTTTGTTGTCGAATTGTTCTGGCTAGGACTTCAGGTACAATGTTAAATAGGTATGGAGAAAGTGGACAGCCTTGTCTAGTCCCTGATTTTAGTGGGCTTGCTTCCACCTTCTTACCATTTACTTTGATGTTGGCTATCAGTTTGCTGTAGATTGTTTTTATCATGTTTAGGTATGGGCCTTGAATTCCTGATCTTTCTAAGACTTTTATCTTGAATGGGTGTTGGATTTTGTCAAATGCTTTCTCTAATGAGATGATCATGTGGTTTTTGCCTTTGAGTTTGTTTATATAATGGATTATGTTGATAGATTTCTATATATTAATCCATCCCTGCATCCCTGGGATGAAACCTACTTAGGATGGATGATTGTTTTGATGTGTTCTTGGATTCGATTAAAGAGAATTTTATTGAGTATTTTTGCATCAATGTTCATAAGGGAAATTCGTCTGAAGTTCTCCATCTTTGTCGGGTCTTTCTGTGGTCTAGGTATCAGAGTTATTGTGGCTTCATAGAATGAATTGGGTAGAGTACCTTCTGCTTCTATTTTGTGGAATAGTTTGTGCAGAACTGGAATTAGGTCTTCTTTGAAGGTCTGATAGAACTGTGCACTAAACCCATCCGGTCCTGGGCTTTTAGTGGTTGGGAAACAATTAATGACTGCTTCTATTTCTTTAGGGGATATGGGACTGTTTAGAATATTTACCTGACCTGATTTAACATTGGTACCTAGTATTTGTCTAGAAATTTATCCATTTCATCCAGGTTTTCCAATTTTGTTGAGTATAGCCTTTTGTAGAAGGATATGATGGTGTTTTGGATTTCTGAAGGATCTGTTGTTATGTCTCCCTTTTCATTTCTGATTTTGTTAATTAGGATGCTGTACCTGTTTTTCCTGTTTTTCTTTAAGGACTTCTATCTGTTTGGTTGTGTTTTCCTGTTTTTCTTTAAGGACTTGTAACTCTTTAGCAGTGTTCTCCTGTATTTCTCTAAGTGAGCTATTAAAGTCCTTCTTGATGTCCTCTACCATCATCATGAGATATGCTTTTAAATCCGGGTCTAGCTTTTCGGTTGTGTTGGGGTGCCCAGGACTGGGCAAGATGGGTGTGCTGCGTTCTGATGATGGTGAGTGTTTTTGGTTTCTGTTAGTAAGATTCTTACATTTGCCTTTCGCCATCTGGTAATCTCTGGAGTTAGTTGTTATAGTTGTCTCTGGTTAGAGATTGTTCCTCTCGTGATTCTGTTAGCCTCTATCAGCAGACCTGGGAGACTAGTGCTCTCCTCTGAGTTTCAGTGGTCAGAGCACTCTCTGTAGGCAAGCTCTCCTCTTACAGGGAAGGTGCACAGATATCGGGAGTCCAGACCTCCCTCATAGCAGAAGATGAAGGCCTGAAACAGGACCTGTCACAGAAGCTGTTAGCTTCTGTAGTCTACACTCTCACCTGCACAGACTAGTCTCAGAGGGATCTGAGAACCAAGATGGCTCCCCCAGGTGCTCCGGCAAAGCCCTCCCGGGCAGTGCAGACACCTCTCCTCTGGCAGGGAAGGGGCCCAGATGTCTGGGGCCCAAAATGAGGTCTGTCTCAGAAGCTGTCCTCTAGGGACTTTGAGGGTGTCCGCAGACTCTGCACCCAGGTGACCCAGTGCTGGAGCTGACAGGAAGGGACTTGTGACCCTGGTCAGGCCGGGTTTCCTGCTTTCCTAATTCTGTCTCAGGCCCTGAGTGATTGGATTGGAACAGAAGTTGTGTTCCACTCACTGGTGGTCCTAAGATCGAGTGGAGAGTCCTCCTGGGGACCTCGAGGGTGTCCGCCAACTCTGCACCCAAGGTGACCTGGTGCTGGCGCCGACTGGAAGGGAAAAACAACACATCTTAAAGTTTGGAGGAAAGGTATAATGTATCTGTTCCCCCTTCCCATTCTGTTCATCATGGTAATAGCTGGCCCTGTGTAGCTTGCCTGGAGACTTGAAGGTAATTTTCCTGGAACATGATGTCCAATAGAGGTTCGTAGATAACAGCAGGGCAGGTGGCACCAGTACAGAGCATAGAGAAGCCCACATTTGTACTACCCAACACACAGCTCCCAATCATCTTATCCACATGCCACTCTTAAACAGCACCAAGCACTGGGCATAGGATGGAGGTGAGATGCAAAATGGAGGAAAAAGCTATGACACAAGAAGAAAACTAAGTCTCAAAGCAGATCTGTTAATATTTTTATATAGATAAGAGCTTCCACCCATGACTCAAAACCAAGGCAGTGCTATGAATACATGACAAAAGCATTGCATATTAAAATGGTAGTGCTTAATAAATGTAATGGCAGAAGAAAAATCTAAGGAACTACAGAGCAATCACACTAGGAGACAACACAGGAAAGAGATTAAAACCGAAGATACAAAATCCATCCACTGTTAAATTTTAGTTTAGATACACTTTCAAAATACTATGGAAACCCATGAATACCCAGAGCAAACATGAGGCCAGAAGCAAGATCATTGTGTCATTTGTCAGGAGAGATCAGTGGGGGGAAGAATAAAGCAGAAGGAAGTCATCATTCATATGGACCTGGTTCCTGATACAGCCAAAATGACTCATTTAATCAGGAAGGGATGTCTACACAGGCATAAAACCCTGGGCAATTCTCAGGCATATGCATCTAATTAACAAGTGAGAATTGGAAAGTTGTGGTAGTTGGATCATAAAATTGTTAACAGTCAATTTTTGATCTAAGTCAGTATCTGTTTCATACAGCTCAGCCTAATACACTAACAGATTTATATTTACAGACTGAAGGAGAATAGTTGCAAATACATGGATTGAAACACCTACACATGACTAATGTAAGATGAAGCTAGTTAACAAGTCCAGCATGGAATAGGGTGGGACTTCCAAGGCTGCACTCCTATCTTAGTGCTCTTATTGGCAGTTGATGGCAGCTAAAGCAGGGGGGCAGGCACTTCTCTTTGGCTTGGGAGTACTGGTTGGTCCCCATGTACCAAGGGATGCCCCACCCTTTCTGTGTGTGGCCAGCACTAACAGGACTCAGCAGGACTCAGTAAGTTAAAAATAATTTAAAAGAAGGAAATAATGTTAGGAGAGAGATGTGATGGGCAAGGATACTGGTGAACACTGGACTAGAGCAAGGAATAGCTATGATCAAGATACATTGTATACACCACAAAATGTTCAAAGAATGTGTGTGTGTATGTGTGTGTGTGTGTGTGTGTGTGTGTGTGTGTGTGTGTGTGTGTCTGTGTCTGTGTCTGTGTCTGTGTCTGTGTCTGTGTCTCTGTGTTTTCAGGCTATACAATGAATTGTGAACTGAAAAAAGAATAACTTATTTCCCTGAACTTATCCATGATCCTGATATAAGGTTTGTACAAAATCCTAACAGATTGTAAAATTACCACAACATAACCCAAAGTTGTTAGGTTAAAATATGGCTATAGAAATTGTCTTAGTCAGGGTTTCTATTCCTGCACAAACATCATGATGAAGAAGCGGTTGGGGAGGAAAGGGTTTATTCAGCTTACACTTTCCACACTGCTGTTAATTACCAAAGGATGTCAGGACTGGAACTCAAGCAGGTAAGAAAGCAGGAGCTGATGCAGAGGCCATGGAGGGATGTTCCTTACTGGCTTGTTTCCCCTGGCTTGCTCAGCCTGCTCTCTTATAGAACCAAAGACTACCAGCCCAGAGACGGCACCACCCACAAGGGGCCCTCCCCACTTGATCATTAATTGAGAAAATGCCTTATAGCTGGATCTCATGGAGGCATTTCCTCAACTGAAGCTCCTTTCTCTGTGATAACTCCAGCCTGTGTCAAGTTGACACACAAAACCAGCCAGTATAATAATAATAATAATAATAATAATAATAATAATAATAATAATTAATAATAGAAATGAGATAAGAGATGGAAAAATCTGTCTTAGATGAAAGAAAAATATGCAAAGATGGATAAGATGGATAGATTCAGCTCCAGAAAGAGTACACTTAGTTAAACATGGCTTTAAAGAATAACAACATAAACGTTAAAACATAAAATATTGAGAGTAGAATAAAAATTAGAGCACCCTTAATAATTCT